>NC_133312.1:5042990-5059502 GCF_012295235.1 Primulina huaijiensis | reverse complement strand
TTGGGGCATTTTGATCATTACAATAAAATTTACAAAATTAATCCATTATTTTAAAATCATATCAAACATCATGTTATTTATCCTACCATACTATTAATCTATATCTCTCATTTTTAATCACTCTAATTATTAATCATTTACTTATCATATCACACGTACCAAACGGAGCCCGATTATATTAGATTAGAGTGATCCAATTCCGTAAATATCGAGACACATTCGATGTTGTAACTCGTATCTAAATCAAACCCCAAATTATGAATATCGAGGACTCAAAGCTCCAATCTTTGAAACCTACAGCTAGGGACAATTTTGAAGGATATCCATAGGGGTGTTCAAACTGCGGATAAAATCGAAAATCGAATTTTATAATTTGGATATAAATGTTAAAATCGAAATTTATTTGGTTCGGTTTTGGATTATATATGTCAAAACCGAACCGATCGAAAAAACCAAAATTTCATTAAATTAATAATTTTATTTTTATTATATGTTTTTTGAGACGATATCAGTGAATGATGAATTATTTTGAATAATATTTAGTTGATTATTGTTTATGTAATTCATTTAAACTTTATATTTAGATGTTTTACTAAGAAATCATGTAAAAAGATAAAATATTATATTTTACAATATATTTATCTTATTAATTTAAATAATTGTATCAAAACCGAAATAACCGAACCATTTCGGTATAAAACCGAACCGAACCGAACCGAATAAAAATGGTTCAGATATCGGATTATATATTTGTAAAATCGAAAATCGAAAAAATCGAAAACTGAACCGAACCGACCGATGAACACCCCTAGATATCCATGTCTTCTTGGACGGGGAGCGGAACCCATTCATATGATCCTAATGTGCGAATGGTAATCGGGCCATGACGGTTCATATTCTTCACAGTAGAAGTATTGAGAATACAACCAAAGTCTCATATTGGAAGATCAAGAGAAAGATTACAAATTAATATGATGGAATGATAGGTATGAGTCATTTTGAGTAATGATAAAAGAAATAAAAACCATTATAGCTTAAACTCAAAGTAGACAAATATCATACCGTTGTGGAGATATGTGACTTTCATTGTACAATAAGTTGTATTAGAGCCAATGTCGAGATCGAGTCACGCGAGTGGAATTCTCGGATACTTAAACAAAATATGCGAGAGCTCCCTATAAAAATCCTTGAGCTCTCGAGATGGGTGATGCTTTCGATATTTCTGCAAGGTATGCGTCCCCAACGCAGTGAAGAAGAATGATCTCAATTGCAGGACATGTAGACTTGAGGGGAGTCCCACACCATGAATGGAGACCTTTTTGATAAAGAACAAAAATAAAACCTTTAGAACTTATGCTCAAAGTGGATAATATCATATAATTGTGGAGATATGTAGCTGTCATTGTACAACAAGAATTGATGTTAACTGTGATTAACCTTAGATCGCGATTCCTGGGAACCCGCACCACATCGAGATCTTGCCGTTAGTCGACTCCTCTCCCTTGTTTGAATTCATTGTTTAGTATAATAGAATATAAACAACATTTTATCATAATGTTGTGTATTAGTTTTCTCGTGTTCAAAACACAGCGTAAATTTTAAAATTTTTAATTTGATATTCAAATATGTTATTTGAATACTCGTATGATTTATATAAAATAAGCATCCATGTGACGTTGTTTTACTTCGGCATCGGTCTAATTTCGGACCGGTTTTCCTCATTGAACCGGTCAACGACTTCTCTAATTTCTTGGATACGACTTCGGTGATAATGCGAAGTAAAATGGTAATCTATTACTTCACGTGCGTCTACTTCGGCAGTTATCTACATATTACTTCGTTGAATATGCGAAGTAAATCAAGGAAATTCTACTAGTGGTAGTATTCCCTACGAATGATCTTCTTGAAATATTAAATCTCCAATCAATTCAACGACTGGAATATTTGTTCCTCTTCTAAATTACACTAGAAGATTTAGAAGAATTTTATCGTTGAGATCAAGAAACTAAAAAACCGACTCAAACCCTAAAATAATTTTAAGCTTTAATTTAGATGGCCGAAATTTTTGGAGAATTTTTTAGAGTTGATTTTCGAATATCATGAGTATGGAGGGTAGGGTTTTGTGTCTCCTTTTTAAATCATGAGTTCTTAACCTAGTTTCTTTAATTATAAGTTAATACTTCCTTAATTAAACATTAATGTGCTTAGTTAATTAATTTGACTAGACCAACTAGTTTAATTAATTAATATATCAAAGTTCATTAAGAACTTTAATTATTTAACAAGTTGGACTTATACTTCTACAATATACATATTCCTATTACATTTAATTTAATCTTTCATAAACTCAACATTTGAATTTAATAATTTAAACTATCAATTTTCATAAATTCAACTCCTCGAATTTATTCTCTCTAAATTTTTATTATCATAAATTCAACACCTTGAATCTAATATCTCATGATTCCTTTTCATAAAATAATTGCATACATCTAGATTAATCTAGGTGTGTTCAACTGATATTTTGTTCGGTTTTAGATACAAATTCAAACCAAATCATATTGTATCAATTATATTTCTAAATAAATTAAAATTAATTCGAGCAACCATTTTTAATTTAATAATATTTCAACAATTTCATAAAGAAAAGAATAGCTTTCGTCAAAATTAATTATAATTGAGAAAGTATTACAATTATTTTGAGTAGCAGTTGAAATAATATATTTATTTGCCAAACACAATGTACTTAGCACAAAGCGACAGTGTAAAGATTTCATATTTTCATCTTATAATAGGTTAAGATCACCAAAAGGCAAAATAAATAAAAATAAGTAAAATTACCGGATATTGGGTTATATCGGATTTTGGGGGTAAAAAAAAAAAGAAAGCTATTTTCATTGTAAATAGACCAATGAACGTGACTTGTATCAGGAGCCTAAGATTTTTTTGGTAAATTCTTTCATTTAGGTTTTTGTATTTTTTTTCGTTTTTGGTAAATTTTTGTTGTGTCAATAAAAATTTCAAGGCAAAAATTTGTGTGAGACTGTCTCACATGTAGTATTTTATGAGACATGTATCTTATTTGGGTCATCCATGAAAAAATATTACTTTTTATGTTAAGAGTATTACTTTTTATTGTGAATATCGGTAGGGTTGACCCGTCTCACAAATAAAGATTCGTGAGACCATCTCACAGAAGACTTACTCGAATTTCAATTAATTTACATTGTTACTCTCTGCTATGAATTCAAAGTAATTTACATGGGCATATAATATTATTATTTCGGTAAATTGGTGGTTTGAAATCCAAAATAAAGACTTGAGCATATAAAAACTTGAACTTGAATGCGTTTCTTGGATATGGGTCATGTGGCTGGTAGGGTAACGCAGAGGTCAACGAACAAAACTGTAACTTAAACACGACCCGGGAATCTGTAACGTTATACATAATCCAATCAGCACAATTTAACATCTTCCGGGTGAAACTCATCTCTTTAGTTCCCGACGTTTCATCGTGTCCACACAAATTTCACACACACACCGCTTACTCTAAGAAAATGTTAACTCCTCCTCTGCAGCACGTTCTGCTTCTCTATCACTCCCATGGCCTCCATTTCTCTGTTTCTTTCGCCTTTTCTTGTTCATCGTTGCACCTACAACGGTGTTATACCCAATCAAGTCCGTTTGGCTTCTGTCAAAAAAGCCAGAAAAGTCTGCTCACAAGTGTTTTCGGTTGGAGCTCGGAAAGCAGACGACAGTTATGGCGAAGTGGCTGAAACTCTGCGACCCGTTAATGCTCTTGGACCCGATTCGAGATTCTTGGTTTTTGAAGCTCCTAAAACACATACCAAGAAAAGGGTTGCTGTGAAATCCTCTGGATCAGAGACTGGTTTAACTTCTGGAGGAGTTCAGACAATGGTAATCGATGCATAAGTAAAGGTTCCTTCCACAGGAGTTCATTAGATAGATGGGATGGCTTAATAAATAGAAAATGGATTTTCAAATAATTACGGCCTTGTTTGTTTCTTTTTCAGGTTGTAAAGCTGTTGCATTTGGTGGTTTCGTTGGGGATCATAGTATTCATGGATAAGCTATTGAAGAAGGCATTTGTGGATGCTGCCATTAAGTTCCCAAGTGCTCTATTTGGGATGTTCTGTATATTCACCATTTTGATTGTTCTTGATGCCATCATCCCCAAAGCAGCGACTACCCTGCTCGAATTTTTTCAGCCAGCGCTTCTGTTTATTCAACGGTGGCTCCCGTTGTTTTACGTGCCTTCTTTGGTGGTTCTGCCTCTTGCTGTCAAAGATATACCTGCTGCTTCTGGATTTAAAATCCTTCTCATTGTAGGTATGTGACTAATCCAGTTAATCTTAGTTCCGAATTCAGATTTCTGCAGCTTGCGAATCTCGAGTTAAAGTCATTATCCTGTGATATTTTTTATATGGTGATCACGTTTTAAGACAACATTCAGCATTTCAGATCAAGAAACTCCGTTGGCATTTGTAGCTTGAAATTATATTCTTTTTCTACTAGTTATGCTGGGAAGCAACAATTGACCTCAACTATCCTATGCGGTTGTGGATACAACTACTGAAACATAACATTTGAACTTTTCTACAATTGAAAATATTACGTTATCTTGTTACAATCAAAGCCAAAGTTGTTCGAATTTAAAGTACAACCGCTGCAAAACATTTGTTCAATCTAGGAAAATAAAAGACTTCTTTCTTTCGAGCATTGCATCTTTAACCCAATAAGTCTGGCTCATTCCTGCTGCAAACAAATGCATCACACTGAATTTTTTCTCTCTACTTTACTGCAGTTGGAGGTTGGCTGGCTTCACTGTCTGTGGCAGGTTTTACGGCTATAGCAGTAAGAAAATTGGTTAGGACAGAAATGATACCAACCGAACCAATGCCTAAGCCTTCTCCCTTTTCTTCACTCGAATTATGGCTTTGGGGCGGTATTTTCCTCGTATCATTCGTGTCAGCCTTTTTCTACCCCACTGCACTTGGAACCAATGCTAGAACATGCCTGCCATTTCTCCTCGCTTCTACTGTTTTAGGCTACATAGTCGGTTCCGGGTAACTGTAACAAGAATTTGCTCAATTCAACATATATATATGTGTGTGTCTTGGTTCTGTTTATGTGTTTTTACCTGTTATGTTTCTCAGATTTCGGGTCATTTTTTCGGGTTTTTAGGCTACCGACTCAAGTGAAAACGGTTTTCCATCCCATTATTTGTTGTACGCTCTCAGCAGATTTAGCGGCATTTGCTTATGGAAAACTGTCAAATTGCGGGCTTAAACCTGTTCTTGGTAACGATCTAACAAAAATTTCATGCAAAAATTGTGGTTAAGGATAGGTAATATATGTTTTATGGTAAAAATTTAAATTACAGGTTATTACCTTACTAAGGCTTCATCGAATCCTGGAGCTGGTGACCTTTTAATGGGATTTCTTGGATCTGTCATTCTCTCCTTCGCCTTCTCAATGTTCCGACAAAGAAAGGTAACTGATCCTCTTGCAATATAATCACGCGTACTGAGTCTAATCCTTTTAGGTACCAAAAGTTTGCCTTAAAAAGCCAAAACCATCCAACAAGCTCGAACTACTAGGTAAGAGTTTCCCCGTGGAAATTCAGGCTCAGGGCCTGCTCCACTGGTCGGTATAACCGACAAAAACATGCTGCAGGCAGTCAAAATGTCCAAAACCCACGTTTTATTTCACTACAAGTGCTTAAAATAGTCACTGATTTATATCTTTTCTGTTTTTTTTAAAAAAAAATTCACAGCTGGTTCAGAGGCATGCATCAGAAATATTCACCTCAGTCATAATATCCACCTTGTTTTCTTTGTATTCCACGGCTCTCATAGGACGTCTAGTCGGCCTGGAACCGTCCTTAACCGTCTCAATCCTACCCAGATGCATTACTGTGGCACTTGCCCTCAGCATTGTGACTTTCTTTGAAGGTCGAAAATTTACATTATTTCTACACTTTTAACTTAAAGCCAACATTTTCTCAATCGATCTGATCACAAAAAATGCTCCATTTTTGTTTTCAAGGTCCCAATCCATCTCTCACAGCTGCTGTAGTCGTAGTAACTGGACTTGTTGGCGCCAACTTTGTTCAGACAACTCTTGACCGATTAGGATTCCGCGACCCCATAGCACGAGGAATAGCAACCGCATCAAGGTACGAAGATTCAATATTTGATTCATATACAGAGTGATCTTATATATATATATATATAATCATCATGATCATAATAATATGTAAATTGTTCTGATCAGTGCTCACGGATTGGGAACAGCTGCGTTGTCAGCTAAGGAACCCGAAGCTCTTCCATTTTGTGCAATTGCATATGCTCTCACTGGCATTTTTGGCTCTGTCATTTGCTCTCTTCCTGCCGTTAGGCAAAGCCTGCTAGCCATAATTGGCTGAAATAAACAAAAATCGAAGCATATATGGTATTATTTCTTTAATTTTTTTCGTTTTAAGTGTTGTATAATATGCATTCATTAAAAAAGGAAAAAAAAAGGGACTTTGTGGAAAGACCCTGCCTCGGAGAAAATTTGACAGGTCAAGTCAAGCATTATCATATGGATCAAATTGTTTTATTTTTGAAATAATTATAAAATCTTTCTGATAATTAGACATTTGAAACGTTTTATTTTAATTAAATATATATATAATTATAACTTCACAAAAACTCTAGTAGGATTGTCTCACGTATATAGATTCATAAGACAGTAACTGTTGGAAACTTAATTTCGATAGTTTGACAAATTGAGCGTAAAATATTGAACAAATTGATCAAGAAGACTGAAATGAACTGATCTAAAATGCGCAAACTATTGGTTGCTTAACTGAATAGTGGTGCGCAGAAAATCAACGGCAACTGAACTAAGCTAATTGAAGATTGTAGACGACTAGATGATCAGTTGGAACTGATCAATTACATTACAATCAGTTGAGAGCAATTAGTTTATCATATCGGCTTTGTCAAAACTGATAAAACAGTTTTACACGTCATCAGTTAAGGAATGTAACTATCAACCGACAAATTGTATAAAAGCATATTGCAACATGTAGTGAGAACGCCACATTTCAGCAATGATACAATGTACTACTGTCAGAAGAATGTTGACGTGGCAAACAACGGATATAAAGATTCAAATCGCATTCATTGTTATTGTTGGAAGCAAAGCCTATAAATAGCCAAGAAGAGCAGCGGAGAAAATATAACCGTTCAATTAACCAAGCTGTTATTCTGCTGAAATTTCTTCACAAGCTTTCTGTTCATATTCAAAAGATTTCAAAGCTCACACTTAACATATACATTCATAGCATTCAAGGCTATAATTTGAGTTTACAAGCACAAACACTTACTGTTATATTATTCGATCTTATAGAGATCAGTTGTGCTAAGTAGTTTCAGATCAGTCGAGTACTGTAAACTGTATCGAAACTAAGAGTTTCAAGTTGGTATTGTTAATTCCAAAACTGAAGTAGGTCTGTACAATTCTTTGTTTTGATCAAAGTCTTTTAGTGAATATCATATTTTCTAGATAGAAGGGGTGACGTAGGAGTGAATAAAATCTCCGAACATCCATAAATCTTGTGTCTCTTAATTTCAGTTTTATTCTATCTGTCAGTCAGTTTATTTCCGCACTTTCATTAGTTAACTGATCGACATTGACAAACAAGATTCCCGAGCTCAGTTTATCACTAAACTGACTCATTATTCGAAAAGAGTGTAAAATTGTCAAGTGTTTATTCATCCCCTTTCTAAACACTTTTTTACCTCCCAACTGATCCTATCACTAACGATAAACTCAAAAAAAATATTGGTTTAAAGATATTCGAATAATTTGATTTTATGGTTAAAGAAATTCGAAGAATTTGATTGCGCAATCAAATTCCCAAATCCTTTCATTTAAATATAGAAAACGTTACATTGATTTGAGGATGGGAAAATTTTCGTCCTCCATTAACCGACAATGTCACTAAAAATATTCTAACCAAACTCATTTTTGATGTTGAAAATCTTTTAAGTGTCCTGTCATAATCTTGTTTGAATAACGCTTAATTCTAGAAACATCATTCATTTTATTCAATGGAAAACAGCTACATAAAAATAAAATTTACGCAAATTTCCTACATCAATAATTTATATCTGAATGAAATTAAAATGTAAAGAATTCCATTACAATAAATATTATTCATCAAAGTAATAATCATTAAATTTTATTTAACTTTTTCTCGAACTTGTGCATCATATTATTTATAAAATANTATTGCTTAATGACGACCAGAGTGGGTGATCAATTTTACGTACAAGAAAAGCTCGGCCTTTATAGGTTTTGAATGAGTCAACATAACCCCATTCTCCCTTCTTTCCGCGTGAAGACTCCGAGTTCTCTGTATATTTTCAAACTTTCTTTTTGCTATTAGTAGTTCTTGATTGATATCCATTCTCTGGACGAGAGTGCCTCGGGTAATTTGATTGTTAATTTCATGATTTTGGCTTCTTATGTTAATCCATTTCTGGTGCTGAAATGGTGTTCTTTCTTTTTTGAATTTTAGTTATCTGTAATTCTGGCTATGTTGTTATTTACTGCTTATCAATTATGACATTGTCAATCAATTTTAGTGATGTTGCAAATGTCAAAACCTTGCTGAAATGGTGTTTCTTGATGATGTTTAATTATGGCACCAAAGTTTTCGTGCATGCCATGCATATATGGGATGTAGAAATCTAGTATCAGCTGATCTCTTCTTGAGGTCTATGGTAATGTAGTCATGCTATCTGTTGTTTAAGCCCGCAAATTCTTTCCTCGCACGACGTGATCTTACATCAGTGAGCAATTTTTTTTACCAGCAGAGTTTAGTGAGAATCTTGAAAAACGATCTTCACTTCTGTGTTTGATTACTTGATTTTATATAGTTGGAATACCATTTAAGAAGTGGGAGATTGGGGTGTGATCGATCGTTTCTTTCGATTCCACTTCCGTGTTTTTTTTTAAAAAATATTATTGCCTCAAGGAAAGACATTTCACCATTTCTCTCCTCCATCCTTCCTCCTATAAGCACCTTAATCACTTCTCCATGTTCCCAACTGCTTTCCTGCGTTCATTGTGTGCTGTCACCACAGCTCTCTTAGCCCAGCCGCTTCCATCCCCTGGCCTGATCCCCCAATATAGATTCCACGACCACTGCCTCGATTCATGTTTCTTTCTTCTGTTGGCAGCCAATTAGCATGCCCATATTGATCATATAAAGTTACTACCTCCTTGGGGTATGCAGTCTATCAGCAATTCATATGCAAAAATCTAGCACAAAAAATGGATATTTTTTTTTTGTTTTGGTTTTGTAGAATCATAATACGGAGTTCTAGTTATGTAATTCATTTTTGGACTGAACTCGTTTGGTTATTCTTTGTTAACTGGTTCAATGCTGCGTAGGGTTAAGAATGTGTACCGAGGGTGTTCAGTTAGCAGCTTATGGAATTGGAAATTAATATTTCGTCTTCTTGGCTAAATGGAGAGGTTTGTCTTTTAGGCTAAACGGAGAATTGTGCTTCTTTCTTCCATGTTGTATAGGCTGCAAATATTCGTGGGCAGCTTTAGAATCACTATTTGGAGATTTTCTTGGGCATTATTATTTTGAAGTTTTAAAACTGAAGCTAGTAGTCATTTGTTGTACCAGATGATGGAGATATCATTGCTGAACTTACTTCTCAGCAGCATCACTAGTCTTTCTGAATCAATGAATTATGAGAGCGTGAAAGATGAAATGGTTCAAAAATATCATCTGAGGGTTGAAGAAATATTGAAGTTGTTAAAGCCAATACTTCATGCCATTGGTGATGCAGAACTTGCATCGGATGAAGTGCTTGAAAAAGAAGTCACAGGACTCCGTCAATCTGTTGATGAATTGAGAGAGATATTTGAAAACTGGCAATCACTGATGAGTAAAATTTACTTTGTAAGTGATAAAATATTTTTATTTTAACTGTGATATGTTACATGTCATGGAACTAAGTGTGAAATCTTGAGCCCAAAAAACAAAGTTCGAGGCTGAATGGGAGGATTGTTTGTTTTATGCTGTTTTAATCATTAATTTTGCCTTTTAACCTGGTTAGAACTTCTTGCACTCTGATTTATTTTTGTTAATATTTGCTTGGTACCCAGGTTTTACAAGTTGACTCACTTGTGATGAAGGTCCGAACTCATGGTTTGGAAATTCTTCAGTTGCTGAAATCTGCTGATCGATGCTTACCATCCGGATTCAGTGCTGCATCTCTCGAGGTAGTGGCCGATGTTTAGTTCTTTTTTCCTTGTTAATTGTCTTAGTCTTACAAAAAAATCATTCAGGGACAAATTTGACACACGTTTTAACCTCTCGTTGTGATGTTTGTTACTGTTAATTGCAGCGTTGTGTTCATAAAACCAAGCTTATTGTACCTGAACAAACAACATCGTCAATAATAACAAAAGCTATTATGGATCATGTGGAGGGTTCTGGAGCAAGCCCAGAAAGCCTGGAAAAGATTGCTGGTAGCTTGAGCTTAAAGTCGAACCAGGAACTACTGATTGAGGTCGTGGCTCTTGAGAAATTGAAAGAAAATGCTGAACAGGCTGAAAAGACTGGTGAAGCCGAGCATATAGATCAAATTATTGCGCTGGTTACACACATGCATGACCTTCATGTGTCGATCAAGCAGTCCCAAACCTATAGTCCTGTCCCAATACCTACTGATTTGTTTTGCCCTCTGTCTCTTGAAATCATGACTGATCCTGTTATTGTTGCATCTGGGCAAACTTATGAGCGTGCTTTTATACGGAAGTGGATAGATCTTGGGCTTACTGTTTGTCCAAAGACACGGCATACTTTAGCGCACACAAATCTTATTCCTAATTATACTGTAAAGGCACTCATCGCAAATTGGTGTGAATCAAATAATGTGAAGCTGCCCAATCCAATGATATCTTTCAACTTCAACCCATCTGCTTCACGACTTGCAAATGCTCAGTACCATGGAGTAAGGAGGGTCAATAGTTTTGGCCCACCAGATGGGTCATTGGATCTTCCAATAAAGAATTCAGTATCATCAACTGAAACCCAAAGAGAGGGAGGATCTCCATCTCATCCTCATCCATTATCAGAGAATTCGTTGGCAGAAGCTGCTAAAAATGGAAATGGTTCAGACGTAGAAAGATTGTCCCCAAGAAGTTCTGCAGGCAGATACGACCACACAGGAGAGGGATGCTTGAACTCAGGTTGTCTTCTCGTGACATCCCAATCTAGAAATGATGCTGCTGGTACCGATGAACGGCCGTTACAGGTTCATAATCGAACTAATTCAGCATCCTGCACTCATTCTAATTCTATTACTCGTCAAGGAGAAGGAGCTGGCGATGAAGTGGGTTCACATGCGAATGCCCGTGATACTTCTGGAGAGCTTGCTGCAGAACCCCAACCTGCTTCAGACTATGGTACCGATGTACCTCTGAGAGAGCCTGATTTACTATGGAGGCAGGAGACAAGAACTCGTGGCCAAGCAATTCGGCACAGGCCATCCGAGAGATTTGTTTCAAGAGTTGTTTCTTCTCCTGTTGTTGATATGAGACCTGATCTCGAAGAAGTTGAAACCGAAGTTAAGAAGCTGGTTGAGGATCTTAAGAGTAGTTCTCTTCTCTCACAAATTAAGGCCACAGAAAAGATTCGGTTACTTGCCAGGCATAACATGGAAAACCGACTAGTAATTGCAAATTGTGGGGCTATCAGTTTGTTGGTCCATCTGCTCCGTTCATCTGACTTGACTGTCCAGGAAAATGCTGTTACTGCTCTTCTCAACCTCTCAATCAACGATAACAACAAGA
This sequence comes from Primulina huaijiensis, assembly GCF_012295235.1. NCBI lineage: Eukaryota > Viridiplantae > Streptophyta > Magnoliopsida > Lamiales > Gesneriaceae > Primulina > Primulina huaijiensis. The sequence continues at coordinate 5,047,610 of NC_133312.1, read as the reverse complement.
CTGCCATTGCAAATGCTGATTGTATTGAAGCCCTGATTTACGTCCTTGAGAATGGGAACCCCGAAGCAAAGGAGAATTCCGCTGCAACCCTCTTCAGCCTCTCCGTGATTGGAGAAAACAAAGTCAAGATCGGAAGGTTGGGAGCTATCGTTCCCTTGGTTGATTTACTGGGAAATGGAACTCCAAGAGGCAAGAAAGATGCAGCCACTGCTTTATTTAATCTGTCAATCAGTCATGAGAACAAGCCCCTTATCGTGCAGGCAGGTGCAGTGAAGTACCTTGTAGAGTTGATGGACCCTGCGTTTGGGATGGTTGATAAGGCAGTGGCCGTGTTATCTAATCTTGCCACCATTCCAGAGGGAAAGATGTCGATTGGTCAGGAAGGGGGGATCCCAGTTCTAGTTGATGTCATTGAACTAGGTTCTGAACGGGGTAAAGAGAATGCAGCTGCAGCTCTCCTGCAGTTGTGCACTTGTAGCAACAGATTTTGCAGTATCGTCCTGCAGGAAGGTGTCGTCCCTCCATTGGTGGCATTGTCGCAGTATGGCACACCAAGAGGCAGAGAAAAGGTGAAGTTAAAGCAAGTTTGTATAATTTGGGCTTACACCTCACACACCATCTATTCAGTTTCAAATGGAGTAATTTCCTGTTTACTTCTTGCAGGCGCAGCAACTTCTTCAGCTCCTTAGAAACAAACGGCGTGGCAATTCTCGGACTTGACTTTGATAAGAACTTCAGGGGTTATAGCATGTAGCTAGGTATGTAAATAGATTTCAGCGTGTAAATTCTACTGTGCAAACAATTGATTGAATACTCAAAATTTTGTCTTCTTTCCTTGTTCCCTTGTATATATTATTTCCTCTTCTTTCCTTGCGTAAAAAGAATTAAATGAAAAGATTTATTTATGAAAGGTTCTTGGAGTCCGGCGTGTTCCTACTTTTGTTTGGTTGACAACACATGTGAATTCCTCTTCGTTAACATTTCTTGTTCTTTTTACTTTTCTGGTATTCTACAATTTTCCACTGTTTGATGCAACAACATTTGATGGGGGTGTTTTGGATGGATACAACAAGAAATTCTTTTTACACTTAAGGTGGGCTCCTGAGTTTGAGACCTTCATCTTGACATAAAGGAGAACAAATTCATGGCAAATGAACAACCATTTCATTGTCCATTGGCAGAACTATCCATGCTCCAATCTCAATGTACAGCTAAAATGATTTCTAATGAAATTACCACACAAACCATTCTTCAATAACATCTAGTTACGTACACTAACGCTAGAATATCATAGGTCTCCCTTCCGTTTACTAATATCCGAGTATTTAATATGCATACAAGTTTGAGATTGTGTAGAACACCTGCGGCTAGTTATGTAAGCAATAAAGTTCACGGAGGAGATTCAACAATAATGTGGGAACAAGACTCAACAATATCAAAACCATATATCAATATCTTAAACTAACAGATTAAACAGGGAACTTGGGGACTTGAAATGAAATTCTTGACTGTCAGATCAACGAGTCGTCCTGAGTGCGGCCGCGAAAGCTTCCACGGCTGCCTTGGCCATCTACATTATGCATCTTTTCCAAGTTTGGTGTAAAGGATCTTGGCGGCAAAGGAGGAGCTGAAAACGAATAGCAAAGCAAGAGGAAAGCTTTGAGATGGAACATTGTGGGTGGTTTCTTTTGCCAAGGATAATGGATGATAAGAATATCATTTACTCATTTATATGGAAAAAGGGAGTTTGCTTTGCTTTGAAGGCAAATGGAAATAATTTCGCCACGCTAATTGTTTGTGTGGATTCTCCAACACTTTCATTGGATTTGCAACATGAAGATTACAAGACTCAAGAAACAATGTTAACAAATTCGAAGTCGATGCAAGAGATAACTATTTGTCCTTAAAACAAATTTGCTCCTTACATGGTGCTCACGGGATATGGCAACCGTCTCCCAAGATACAACGACTTCTAACTTGTCACAAGTTCCATAACCAGAAATGAAACCAACTCTATTTTGAGAAGAAAAAGAAGAATAAGTTCAAAATGAATACAATATGCTATCACACATTCTTTTAATTCAATCATCAATCAGATGGATCCATATGTAAATCAAAAATCACGAAAATGTGAAAAAGAGACACATTTTGATGACAAAGATCGATGAAAACTCGCAACTCTTGTCAAACAATGTCGCTTAACGGCTCACGACCTGGAAAATTACAGGGCATAGAGGGGCCGCTTAGGCACCCCCTTTGCATAACAAGAGGCGCCTAAGCGCCTTCCTTGGGGCCTGGATTTTTCTAGGCCGCATCTGGGAAACCGAGGAACCTCGTCTGAGGCGCCTCCCCTAACGCATGAAACAATCCGTTTCGAGTTTTATATACTTCTTAACTTAATTTTCATTCATTACGTTATAAATTTATCCATCAGTCCTCACATGAATGAAATTAATGCATTATGCACGTGATGTCGAAAGAGAGTTTACTCGAAAAATCTTACATCAAAAGATGTGACTTTTAGCTTTGAACCTTCCTTAGTAGAAATTATCAGATTTACTAGGCCACGAAGTGAAAATGATGTCTTGAACTTCTTGACGGTTTGTGTAAAACCGGACAATATTACCTACATGATAACTTTCTTATCATTTTCTTTTCGTTTTCGGTTGTATCCATTTTGGTCATGGAACACATTGTGATTTTACAAGTGTTTTTTAGAGGCAGCCCGTCCTCATGCTCACATGGGTGACTTTTATTTAAAAGTATCTTACCATACTCGACCTTTTACAGGTAAAATAATCATTACAAGTACAATATTTGACATCACTACATTGTTAGATTATAACACACATCGTCATAGAAATGAGAAGGGAATAAGTGTTAGTTCGAGTTTTCATAATTTTGTTGTCATATATCTTGGGATCCTTAATTAACAAGGTTTGATTGTCATTGAAAATTTATTATGTAGATTTTAAATTCATTCATATTGACAAACTATAGACTTGATCTATATCCAAATCTTTTTACAACGGATCCGTTTAGTTATCCTATTACTTCACTCATTCAAAAATGATAACATGATTGGAGATCAAGTTTAGTGATATTATGTCTTCTATGTATACGTCCTGACTTACCATAATTCATTCAATTTCTTGTTGTATTTTAACATGGCATCTATGCCTTAAATAAGGTACCCCAACCCTTCAAATTATTTTTGGACTTTGTGACATTTTGAAATCACACAAACTTTGAAATGTTTAGTAAACTATTAATTTGAATTTTAATCGTTAAAACTCATAAATCCAAATTCAAGAATTTATTTCTTGAAAGTTTGGATTTAAACGCAATTGCTTAATTGGAAACATTTCTTCAATATAATTCTAAAGTTCGAATTTTAAAGGCACAACTTTGGAAAATCCAAACTTAAGATTTTATATCTTGTAAATTTTAGATTTTTAAATGCGAAATCTTAAAATATTCACATATAGTATTAAATTAGAAAGAAAACATAAATGAAAATAATGTAGTTCAATCTCATTAGTCAAAGGCTTTCCCCCCACAAAATTTGTTAAGCATGACTTTATAAATTCTAAACATCATAACTTAAAATTCTATATTCATGATTTTATATCTTGTTAAGTTTGGATTTAATCTTCTTACTTAAAGAATTCAAATCTTATACACTTTAAGTGTTATCTTATAATTTAAGCTCAAGATTTTAAATATCTTGCAAATTTAAATTAAGTGTGGTTGCTAACAAAATTTAAAACTTGAAATCTCAAATTTCAATCACAATTTGAATTTTAAGCATAAAAACTTATAAAACTTAATTCAAGATTTATTATTTTGCAAATTCGAAATTTTAAGCGTATACAACTTACAAAATTTTCAACTAGAATCAAACGATAGAGAGTACAATAATTTGTCACAACATATACAACATGTTATATACGATTGGTACATCATTTTTATGTATACTAGCAAGTAACATGTGCGTTGCACGTGGTGAATAAACGTTGTAACGAGTAAGTGAACATAAAACACTTATATTGAATGAAATCGAAAGAACCATTTTTTATTGAAAATTCGTAATATAAAAAAGCATTATCAAATTTTTTCTTATTTAATTTTTAGTTTTTGGGTCATCTCTGTGTGACTATTTTGTCTAAGTTTCCTCATCATTTTACTGAAATCATCTATTTTTTCATTATCTTGAATTTTTATGGTTTCTCCTTTGAAACATGATGGATTTTGTTTCTTTTTCTGTGGTTTTGTCATTTCCTTAGTGTTTGTTGTCTTCTTATCTTCATGTTGTACTTGTTTTGCCCTTTCTTTTGCGTTTGTTCTTTTCTTATCTTCATTTTGTATTCATTGATGTTTCAGTTATTTGTTTTCTTATCAGTATTTCTCTTGAGTTGTGGTTTCTCAAATCCATCTACAATTTTTGCTGTTATTCCATTTTTAGTCGAGACAGACTTGTTTAATTTGAAAAGAGAATTGTGATCTTATTTTCTTGGTTGATCAAGTATTGTTAAATGCTCCAAATTACTTTTTTATGCAATATAAAATTTGTAGTTATTGGCAATATGTATTGGATTATTATAATATTATTCAAATAAA
>NC_133312.1:5034016-5041568 GCF_012295235.1 Primulina huaijiensis | reverse complement strand
TAATAATAATAATAATAATAATAATAATAATATAGGTAATAGATAATAAAAATTCATTAATATATAATTCTATTAATTAATGAAGGACTTAAAAGTTAATTCACAATTCTAAAAAGATTGGCTCTTTTATATAAGTAATAGATTAGAAGTCACTAAAGCTTTATTTTTCATTTCACAACATATGTATCTCATATCTAGTATTGTCATCAATGAATATGATAAAATATTCTTTTCTCCTATTTAAGGAGTCATAAAACTTTCCAATAAATGGATGAGACAATTTATGTTTCGACGCATATCTCATTTGATGTTGTAAAAGTTTAGACATATGATTGATTATATTTCAATCCAAAGTCTAAATTTAAGGTCTCGAGTCTCATTCCGATTTTATGTTTTTTTAGTTTCAAGATTCTTCTTAAAATCAATACACAAAGTATTGAATTCTTGAGTAAAGAAACTACATGAATGGACTTACTCATATTCATGCGTTTAACATAATCTTCATGGTTCATAATTTTCAATCTTTTCATAAGTGCAGAGAAAAATTAACAAATTCCTAGTTTTTCAATTCAAAAATTCAAAAAAAAAAAACATCACATTTAAGGATTATAACAAAAAAATGAAAATGTTCAAAAATTTATATTTGAAATCAAGATATTCACAAGTCATAGTATTTTTCATGAGACTGAATGATTTGAATTCGTTCATGTTCATAGTTAATATATCTTCAAATAGCAAACCAAAAAAGAATAACAATAACTCAAAATTCGTCTTAAGATTGTTTGGGTGGATTCTCCATGAACATCTTCATTGGATATGCAATTGAAGATTACAATAATAAAGAAACTATGTTAGCGAATTCGAAGTCGAGGTAAAAGAAAACTCTTTGTCTTTAAGATAAATTTGCCTTGCAAATGGTGCTCATGAAATATGATAATCATCTACTAAGATACATTGACTTTCAACTTGTGATTGTAGCACTACAAATCACAAGTTCCATAACCAGGAAATGAAGCAAACTCCTTTTTGAGAAGAAAGAAGAAGGAGTTTAAAATGAATGCAAATATTCGTCCTTTGTTTGATCCTCTCAAAATTGATGTTATGCATGTTGTCTCTCATTCTTTTAATTCATTCAGATGGATTGATATTTAAGTCACAAATCTAAAAAAGTGACCAATAGACACTTTTTCGTGATAAAGATCCGTAAAAACTCACAACTCTTGTCAAACAACGCAGCCAGGCACTTCTCCCATAACCATATAAAATTCCGGGGCACAAAGGGGGAGCTTAGGCACCTCCTCTGCATAACAAAAGGTGTTTAAGCACCTCACCTACGGCCTAGATTGTTTCAGGATGCATATGAGGCACCTCAGCTCTTCCCTTGGCGTATGAAACAATCCTTTTCGAATTTAATATACTTCTTAGCTTAATTTTCATTCATTAAGCTTTAAATTTATGCAACACTAATTACTATATCTAGCATTTGCTTTGCCTTTCATGTTTGCCATTGGCGTTATTTTATGACATTTTCTTGCTTCGTAGTACTTTTTTTTTTGTGCATTAGGTGATAAGTTAAAATCAATAAATAATGGTACTTACATATTTACCAACTTTTTTGACATTTGATTGCTTGGTTAGCCACACACACATACACATATATACATACATACACGTATACTAGCAGATAATGAACTCTTGTTGTGTGTGTTAAACAATAACCACATGATTTAAACCAAGTGACTATGTGAACAGAAATTTTTAAATGTAAAACAACAACTGCAGTGTTTCTGCATGCTATCACCTTATGGTTTGGGGTTAATGGTAAGACAAGAGCCAATATTTTATACACAAAGTGAACATAAATTTTTAAATGTAAAACAAAAGCCAATACTTATATATAAATGGATTTATATAGAGTCAAATATTCCTTACAATAAACCGATAGAATTTACATGTGAAGCCATTGTGTCTATTCTAACATGTATATCTGAAACCAATGTCTAGCAATTTCCACTCCGAAAGTACCTCTAAAGTCCAACCACAACACCAAAAGCAAAAGACAGAGCTGCACCATGAGGACTCATAGACCACTTCTCAGCACATCCAGCAGTTGACACTGCTCCAACATCATCCCAGATAACACCAAATGTGGCTGCTTCCCTAGGAGTCTTCAGACTGGGGTCATATGCAATTAACGCTTCCGGCAACGGAGGAATTTCAGCAGGGCAATGCTCCTCCGACTTAAGAAATCTGGAACAGTTATCTAGAAATGAAATCTCTCGCCCCCCTAGAAATGAAAAAATATATCAAGTTTCAAATATTTTAGTTCCATTTCTTTGAAGTACTTATCATCTAAAACCTAATATGACTCACACATCCAATCTTCAATCAATACCAACCATTACACTGCTCTAAGAAACATGTATTGGGAATAGAAAACAACTTTGGATCATATACCTAACCAGACAACATGAAATATCCAAAAAAAATGGAAAAATGGGAAAATCAAATTTAGTTCTTCAATTTTGCATGGGAAATATTGCTCCAAATAATAAGAGACATTTGTAAACATTGGTAAAATAATAAGCATACAATCTAAAAAGAATAGATAAGGCATAAGCAAATATGCATCTCTAATTTGAAAATTTTTCCGAAAAAGTGGATGAATACTAAACCACCTACCAAGTTCTTAAACTAATGTGTCCAAAAAATGTGAAAATTTCGTATATTATCATTCTTCGTTCATAAAGTGTGAGCAACAGATATAGATAGAAATCAGTACCATAGTTGTCAATGGCACAAGGCACGCCGAGGCCCACACGGGCCATAGAGCGTGAGGATGGACCATGCCACCACCATAATATGACATACCACTAACTATTGGTATACCCACTAAAAGATGTTGTCGGCCACAACTAGCAAAGCAATTCAAAAGAATGAATTCTGAGTTTCAAATGCGAATGAGGCTTCTATAAATACCAAGGCAGAAGGAAGATGAATGTAAAATTCAATATTTTCATTTTCTTTTAAATAAATTATAATATTAATCTTTCTAGTTTATGAGTGTTGTATTCATAGCTACTATAAGTAGCTAAACACGTTTCTCTTACAGTAGCTAAACACGTTCTCCTCCTCTACATGAAGTTATTATGTAATAATATGTTGTGTGTTTGAATAAAAGAACCAAGGTTTATTGCCCGTCTCATGTATAATTTTCAAAATTAAAATTTTGTTATATATTCTGGGGTAGGAAATGATACAAGATTGTGTTAAATGGTGTTGAAGGGATCTACATCAGGATCCATCTGTTACGACTGTGTGGTTAGGCTGTGAGGAACATTCTGTAAAATCAGTGGATATAACCCGACGACACTCCGATCGAATACGTAAAGTGTTTAGTTTATTTTACCGAAACATGATGGACTATATAAAAAAATAATAATAATAAATCTGCATTATGGTATATAAACTAGAAATCTTGTACAGTTGTATGTCTTTAGGTTATAAGCGGGTTGATATGAATAATAATGTATGTACCAAATTCAAGGAGTTAAAAGGTATTTTTGGAATATTTAAATAAGCGGGGGTTCAAACAAAAATTTTAAAGCGAAAATTTGTTAAAACAACAAAATTAGGGGGAAAAACTTGCAGAGCCAATCACGATTTTCCATTAAAATTATATGAAAAAAATAAATTACACCTAAAATTTGCCGGTGTTGATTGAACAGCGAATACAGAAAGCCGAAGATCAATGGCGGCTTTGCAGTATTTGGAGAAACAGAGAAATGAGCACCCTGAGCTCTCAGAGTGGTACACCTCGCTTTCAGATCTGTACCAACGCAAGCTCTGGCATGAGCTTACTCTTAAGCTCGAACAGTTCGTCGCACTCGCCGTTTTTCAGGTGAGAAACCCTACTATTGATTCTCGGTACCTTTGCGGCGGTTTATCATTTATTTTGCTACTGTAGTTATATAATTTTGCCGTTTTACTTTTGTTTGCAATTGTTTTGTTCGTTTAATTGGGGGCACTGGAATGTTGTTTCGGGGTTAGTGCTTTATTGGAGTGATTTTTAGGGGTTTTAGTGATGCAGTGCAGTTCACGGAACAGGGATGTATGGTAGGATTTTGAGCATGGACTGTGGGAGAGTTCAATACCTTACTTTTTTAGAATTAACTTGTTGAGGAACTGAGAAAACGTAAGCTATCAGTAGTTCATTTTATGAGTATCGATCTCGATAAATTTACAGGCTTAGGATTGTGTGAATGATGTCTTTGCATTTTATGATTAGATACTTTGGCATTCTATTTTGTCTTTGGAAAGTGATAGCTGAGCGCAAGAGAATCAAATACATTGTTTTGAATTCATTTTCAATTGAAAGACATTTAGTTATTGGTTAAACAAATTGCCGTGTGATCATGTAAATATTTTTGTGTAACCAGTTCTATTTCTTTGTTCATATGTGGTATTGATTTAGATACATCAAATGTTTGAACTGTGAAGAGATTTCCCTAAACCCAGTTGGTTCATTTGCATGACATCATGATGTAAATACATTTTTTTCTTTCTCATAGCCAATTTTTCTATTTTTTGGTTGGTCTTAGTGGCATCGCATTTAATGTTTAACTCTTCTTTTTTTGTTTGATGAACACATGACATTAGTTTGATCCTTTGCCAGACACAGTATTGATTATCCTCCCTATGTTATACAATATCTTATGAGCAGTCTTATCTTCCCATATCAATGATCTATCTCTTTGCATTGTTGTGCTTCTTTAGCTTGTGTTATAAATTAACATTAAGTTTCTTTCATCTCTATATTTAGGCTGGGGATGCTCTAATACTGCTTTACCACAATTTCATAACTGATTTTGAGACTAAGATCAATCTTCTCAAGCTTGCTCATTTTGCTGTTATAATTTCTCGACAATACTTGGAGAAAGAGGCTGCCATAGATTATCTTGAAGGAGTGATTGCAAAGCTACGTGATACGAAAGAAGTGCGCATAGAGGAACCAATACTTTACATCAAAGTTCAAATGGGTACATTAAAGCTTGAGCAGGGAGATCAAAAAGAATGCAAGAAACTTTTAGATGAGGGGAAATGCACACTTGANTTATTGAAAATTCGTAATATAAAAAAGCATTATCAAATTTTTTCTTATTTAATTTTTAGTTTTTGGGTCATCTCTGTGTGACTATTTTGTCTAAGTTTCCTCATCATTTTACTGAAATCATCTATTTTTTCATTATCTTGAATTTTTATGGTTTCTCCTTTGAAACATGATGGATTTTGTTTCTTTTTCTGTGGTTTTGTCATTTCCTTAGTGTTTGTTGTCTTCTTATCTTCATGTTGTACTTGTTTTGCCCTTTCTTTTGCGTTTGTTCTTTTCTTATCTTCATTTTGTATTCATTGATGTTTCAGTTATTTGTTTTCTTATCAGTATTTCTCTTGAGTTGTGGTTTCTCAAATCCATCTACAATTTTTGCTGTTATTCCATTTTTAGTCGAGACAGACTTGTTTAATTTGAAAAGAGAATTGTGATCTTATTTTCTTGGTTGATCAAGTATTGTTAAATGCTCCAAATTACTTTTTTATGCAATATAAAATTTGTAGTTATTGGCAATATGTATTGGATTATTATAATATTATTCAAATAAATATTTTAATTCACCTTAGTATGCATGTCAATTATTTTTTGATAGAGCAACCAATAAATGTCTAAGTAACCTCTTCGAACAACGTCACTCTAGCTATTTCATTTTCGTCTTGAACCAGCATTATTATCTGGTACTTGAAAATTAATTGTGTGAAAATATACAAAATAATTAAAGATTTTTAAGCATGTAAAGTTAATTATAGTTGCAATACCTTGGGACGATCTCGATATTCAGCTTTACAAAGTGTTGAACAAAACTACTTCCCTCCGGTGAATAGCAATGTCATCTTGTTTTTGAAAATTATTTAATGATCGAATCTTCTTGACGATGTCAATGATATATGTGCATAATTATACTATTCGATTAAAAAATATACGTAAATATCAAAATAAATAAAATGGAAACATGCTTTGGTCATTAGTGTAATTTGAATTACTTGCTAAATGATCAAATTCTCTGAAGCAAAAATTAAGTGTGCCTAAATTTGGCTTCTTGCAACTCGGTGACTAAAGTTTTTTTTCGCATTATCAACTCAATATTCGAGTTTACATTTGGATAACAAGAATTTATTTCCTTAACGATTGAATTTCATATAAGTAACTTTTGTTACACTTTAAAAACTGCTCAAATTGTTGAATAACATTTGAAAAAATCAAGCCATATACCGTAGTTTCTTGCAATACCATATTTATATTATTAGTACATAACTGGTGGTCCGAAAATAATGCTATTATTTGTTTTAAAGAAATATAGCATTTAAAAAGTAGTCACTTGTACATTTATGAAAGTTAACTTTCGAATACTTTTTGAGTTACGTCTTGTTGAAATTTGATATCTTTGTCGAATAATAAATACTTTGACTACTGTATTTTTTTGATCATGTTGGAACATATCAATCAACATCACATCAATATTTGTCATTATTAGTATGTCTTTATTACGGACGTGTAAAACTTTTCTTTGGCTAGTAAAGTGGGTGCATGGTCTGCCGTATATGGTTGAATCTGATTTAAAATTGTTAATAATCATCGTGACAAATGATATTAACTATTGGATTTGAAGTAATTTCCATTTATTTCATTAATATTAGCTATTTTTCTCTTCAGTTACCCCAATTATTATCTTCGTTAGACTAATTATGTGATATATAATTAAATATATAATGGTTGTTTATTAATTACACGTTACAAAATTTATGATAATTGAATATGTTTTGATTTGTTTATGAATATTTGAATATAATGAAATCTTTATAATAATCTATTTAGCACTGGACATATTTATATGTGTTAAATTAAAGCACTTGGTGTAATCATGAAGATGAAAAATGATTTTATCTGTTAAATTTAGTTGTTGTTAATTTTTAAAATAATAATACTATTAAATTGATTTTTTAAAGTGAGTGGTTAAATTATTTCAGAAAATAATCATGTATACATTTGTTTGGAATGTTTTTTTTTCTTAAATTGATTTGCAAAACTTATATGATATAATGATTATAATATATAATATAATATATATTAGTTATACAATAATACACAAGACAATATTAAAGTTAGGAAAAACCAATATAGGATTAATAGATGGAAGGACAATTCCGACAATTACACAAATCAACTCACTCTTTTAAAGAAATACCTCATTTGGGTACATGTATAAAATAATTATGTGAGATCAAGCTAACCATAAGCTGAAATTAGAAGAAAAAATGAAAATTATATTTCATTCAAATAGCTTCCAAAGCTAATATTTGGACTGACAGTTTATTATTCTATTATATTTTTATTCGATGTGCCTGAATTAAATATTGTTTGACTGATTTTTGAGTGTCATGCACCTCACTAATCATCAGTCATTTACTCTACTCCGTAGAATACATATACTGATATATATAT
>NC_133312.1:4968353-5032266 GCF_012295235.1 Primulina huaijiensis | reverse complement strand
TTTGATGAACACATGACATTAGTTTGATCCTTTGCCAGACACAGTATTGATTATCCTCCCTATTTTATACAATATCTTATGAGCAGTCTTATCTTCCCATATCAATGATCTATCTCTTTGCATTGTTGTGCTTCTTTAGCTTGTGTTATAAATTAACATTAAGTTTCTTTCATCTCTATATTTAGGCTGGGGATGCTCTAATACAGCTTTACCACAATTTCATAACTGATTTTGAGACAAAGATCAATCTTCTCAAGCTTGCTCATTTTGCTGTTATAATTTCTCGACAATACTTGGAGAAAGAGGCCGCTATAGATTATCTTGAAGGAGTGATTGCAAAGCTACGTGATACGAAAGAAGTGCGCATAGAGGAACCAATACTTTACATCAAAATTCAAATGGGTACATTGAAGCTTGAGCAGGGAGATCAAAAAGAATGCAAGAAACTTTTAGATGAGGGGAAATGCACACTCGACAGCATGACTGACATTGATCCATCTGTGTATGCCAGCTTCTATTGGGTTTCATCACAATACCATAAATCTCGTCAAGAATTTGCAGAATTTTATAAAAGTGCTCTCCTTTTTCTAGCCTACACTGCCTTGGATTCCCTATCAGAATCATTCAAGCTGGTAGGCTGTTTGTACTGTTTTGTTTTTATAATATAAGAAGCAGCTTTGGCGATACAAAGGTTATTCATGGCTGTCATGGAATTCAACTAATAACTGGAAGCTATGATATTTCAATGAAATTATGTAAAAAAAGTTGAAACGTTTTTAAAGAGAAAAATGTATCTAGTTTATTTCAAAGTATTTGGCAACAGAATCAACAATATTAAAATAATTCCACAGTCCGTAATCACCTTTTTCCCTTTTTTTTGTCTTGTGATTATATTTTGTGGTAATTCGTTTGATCAATCTTAATTTGATCTATTACATAAACCACTTGACGAAGCTTCGCCTGTTGTAATGACTGAGCTACAAAATAATATTATGAAATTTACTGATTAAAAATTTGATACTTAGTACGGGAAAGCGTGTGCCACATGCAACAACCAAACCATGAAGAAGTTTTGTTTACCTTTGTCGTCTGGTGAAGTCTATGCTTGCTGGTATGCTTATGGATACAGTCATTTATGTTTACTTTCAAGTTTAATATGTCCTCTTGTTTTCTGACTGGTGATGCAGGATGCAATGCGTGGTTCTTTTTCATTGTTTCATGCGTGAATTGATGAAGCTACAATTGAATAAAATTGCTTCATTCCATAATCATTTTCCTTTGTCCTTTTGTAGTATGATTTCTAGGTGTAGGAAATTTACTAATGCTGTCTTTTTAGCTAACTAACTGTACCCCGTTGGTTGTTTCCAAGGATTTGGCATTTGATTTGTCTCTGTCGGCATTGTTGGGGGAAAACATCTACAATTTCGGTGAACTTCTTGCGCATCCAATTGTAAGTATTTTATGTAAAAGCTCCATCTTTCGAAAATGATATTCAAGGGAAGCTCATCTAGTGGTTTCTCGCCGATCACATACCCTACCCATGCCCCACACCATACCTTTATGGTCTACGTCTTACTGTTGTCAGTGTAACACTGACGCATACCGAAAACAAACATTGTGGTTCAAATCAATGGACGGGGTTGCATAGCTCTAAAAATTTGCTTATTCTCGTGCTATCTTTTAAATGTTCGTTGGACAATTAGTTGGCATTTATGCAGATAAAAAGTCTTTTGGGGACTAAAGTTGAGTGGCTATACTATATAATTGAAGCATTCAACTCTGGTGATTTAATTCATTATCAAGAACTATGTAATGTTCATGGAGCTGCTCTGCGTACCCAACCTGCCTTGGTCCAGAATGAGAAAAAGCTTCTGGAAAAAATTAACATTCTCTGTTTGATGGAGATTATTTTCAGGTGAATTAGGAGAAATGAATAATGACTGATGTTAATGAGTTACTGTGTTATTCTATTTTTTGTTGAACTCATGAATTATTTGTTACCTGAAGCCGTTCATCAGATGATAGAACTATTCCATTAAGTGTCATTGCTGACCGGACCAAGCTGTCTGTAGAAGATGTGGAGTATCTTCTCATGAAGAGCCTCTCAGTAAGTACACGGAAATTTGATATCTTCTTCATCCATCTTTTACTCAAGTGAGATTTTGAATTGGGTATTACAAATTTCTGGGTTTATGACAGCATGCTAAACATGTCATACTTGGTTTAACTGAAAAATAGCATTAGCTGTTCCAGAATCCAGAGACATTTTAAACTTCAAATTATGTATTTGGCCTTGTTAGAAGGTGATTGCTGCCTAATTGTTGCTGCAGGTGCATCTAATAGAGGGGATAATTGATCAAGTTGAGGGAACTGTTTATGTATCGTGGGTGCAACCTAGAGTTCTTGGAATTCCTCAGATCAAGTCCTTGCACAATAGGCTCGACAACTGGGTGGATAAAGTACACACTGCTTTGTTATCTGTGGAGGCGGAAACACCAGATCTTGTTGCCGCATAACTTTCTTGGCTTATCCTTGTCATTTCTGCAGATTACCTTTAGAGGTAAATGTTACTATTTATTTCACTAAAAGATCTCAAATCAGAATTTTCACGGGCTGCCTTGTATGTTACAATATCATGCATGTATTTTTAAAATTTTTCTTTGGACAATAAGCAACATATTTCTGACTTGATATGTTCGATGCAGCACCATGCTTTTCGACGATATTTTACTTTCATGAATGATTTCATTCAACCGAGAGTTATCGGAAATTTGTGTGCTTCATCAATTACTTAATGTGGCCTAGTTTTTTGGGAAAGGTTTGTCTCGCAAAAACTTTGGAAGAAAAATTATGAGCGTAATTCACTAAAATTGTCGTGATGGGGTAAAAATAATTTATTTTTAATTTTGATATAATATATGTATACTGTTTTATGCGTATATATATACTGCAAAATGTGGAACGATGTACCGTACTGCACAAAATTTCCTGTCAATTTTTAGTAAACAGTAACAAAGTGTCGTATCCTTTACGTTTTATGCAAAATAAATTATATCACAAAATACAAATACAGTAGTTGAATCAAATATAAATGTGAGACAAAATTTCTGCATAACCAATGTTCTGTGTTATGCCCACTCAAACGCAGCAGTACTAATCGAATTTGGTTAATATTTTTTATACAAGGACTCTACGGTGAAAAGTTGGCAAGGATTCACAATTATGTACAATTAATTGACTTTTCTAAAAATGATATATCAAAAACATGTAGGAAAATGGTAATATCAATATAGCAGGGCGACTTTGGTCTCATTTATTGCTGGAAGTATTCCTAGAACGTGAATGTTATCCATGAATGTCGGAGAATGCTAAGTGGCTTGATGAAATTTCAAGGACGAAACTAGATTTTTTTAACAAATAGTACAAATCATTTTTCTGCTTACCTTGGCCCGCTAGTCTGCTCCTGACATTGCCTTAGATGCTTGCAGGACCACGTCGATTTTAAGGAAAAAATATTCTTTATACTATATACTTCGACAGCAAAATAAGTTTCATAATTTACTCAATGTCAATCCTATTTTATCACAATCCCTCCAAACTCAAACCAGTACATTTCCCAACTTTCTTCAGTTTCTAGTGATTGGCAAGCTGTTAAAAGCCAGAAAAGAAAAAGAAGTCTTCTTTTGATCTACAATGCTGGTTTTGCACATTATTTTTTATATTCATTTGGATATTGTAAGGAATTCTTTGATTTACCTCATGGCGTAACATCAAATTTCTGGTTTGGCCTCCAAGTATATTGGAATCGAGTAAACAAGTGAAGGCAAAGTGTACAAGTACAACAAAGTACGTGAGGTAAAGATTTCCTATTGGCCATTGAGTATCCACGCGTTTTCTTATAAGAATCAGTTCAATTCGGTAACATCGTACAAGCTCGCTTTCATCGACAAAAATTCAATTGAAATTGGTATGAATTACAACGCTTTTAACATAGGATTAAAGAACAGAAATACCTCGCGAATCAGGCTTGAGTTCCAGCCATAGTCTTTAACTGAATATGGTTCGAATCTGCGGCAGCCCCGGTGGGTAAGGCTTCATACGATCCAAATCTGCTGCGGATACCCAAAGTCTTGGCAATAGCAGCATAAGTCACGATAAAAATGAAAAGCACGAAAAGGACATGAAGCACAAACATCAGATCCAAGACTGCCACTGCCCTTAGCTTTGAGTCATCCAATTCGCACTTGGTTGATCCCTCAACCCCGCTGACGACATCAAGCAGCTTGTGGCAGCCTTCCGGGATGAAGGCATCCACGTAGAGTGATAACCCTGTTTGCAGAGCCCACAGCCCTTGCAGGCAGAACGAGGCTCCGAGAGCAGCATCCGCCGCGTACAGTCTTGGCTGACAGCAGAGAACAAGGCAGAGGGCAGATGAGAACGCGGAAACATGTGCCGCGACGGAATCGCACTTGGCCTGGAGATCTGAAATCTGGACGGCGGCGTCGGATGCGGAGAGGGAATACTGGAGGAAGAAGAGTGCAGCGGCGATCGCGAAGAAGAGATCGGTGGGGAGAGGGAGAAGAGATGTGGCTTCGGAGACGAGGACCGCGGCGGAGAGGAGGATGAAGCAGAATATCACGGCGGCGGACTGCAGGGAAATGAGGCGGTGGACCGGCGTCCGGCCTTTGAGAAGGGGATCGGCATCGGAAGACACAAGGAGCTGGTGGATTAGGACGATG
The DNA here is from genome assembly GCF_012295235.1 of Primulina huaijiensis. NCBI lineage: Eukaryota > Viridiplantae > Streptophyta > Magnoliopsida > Lamiales > Gesneriaceae > Primulina > Primulina huaijiensis. The sequence goes on along the minus strand of NC_133312.1, from coordinate 5,027,527 downwards.
AATAGGAAGAAGATAACTAGGTGAAGCTGCAAATACCTGAGAAAGCGATGCTGCTGGTTGGAGTTGGGGAAGGGATGGTAGAGCTTGGCGGCGTAGTCGCGCGGCGATTTGAGGTGGCACTTGGTGGCGGAGATGAGGTGGTAAAGCCCTAGCGAAAGCAGCGCGGAGGAGGAAAAGATTTGGTAAATCAGGGCTGCCATTTCTGTTAAATTAGGGCAACTGAATGAGCTGCTATCAAATCAATGGTGGTAAACACAAATTCAAACTTGGATATGTTTTGTATGAAGTTGGTAAAACTTAAAATATTTAAAAAAATTGGTAAAACTTCAATAAATTATGTATATTTAATCAATTAAAGCTTGAGTAAGTATTTTGTAAGACGATCTCACGAATCTTTATATGTGAGACGGATCAACCCTACCGATATTAACAATAAAAAGTAATACTATTAACATAAAAAGTAATACTTTTTCATGAATGATCCAAATAAAATATATGTCTCACAAAATACGACGGGTGAGACGGTCTCACACAAGTTTTTATCTTAACACTATATGCATCTTAAGTCAATATAAACACTAATACACTTAAAAATGTACCAAATTTTAAAACTTAATTACGACCAAAATAATATAAAAGAAGAAATTATGTTATTGAATATTTATATTATATATATATATATATATATGCAATATAATAAATCAATTTAAAATTTTAAAACCATTTAAAAGGTTGTGATAAAATCTCGTAATCTCTTTTTTTTTAAATACTATAAAATTCAATACTGTTGTTTTCTCGATTAAAGATATTTTTTTTTTAATTATCAATTTGTACTACATAGAGTGCAATTAATTAAAAAAATAGAGATTAATTTGACTAATTTAATCAATGCACTAATCATATGTCATTTATTATCGAATCTGTTAATTAAAAATAAAACACATAATTAATCAATAACCCCACTCGTAGAGGCTTGAAAAAGTGTGTAAGAATTAGACCAATAATCGTTGTATATGAATGAAATCTCCATTATATATATATCCTTTAATTCCATTAACATTTTACACTTTTTCCCAATGCGCAAATCTTACATAGAATGTCACACATATCTACTTGGCTAGAGGGATTCTCCCATTGCACAAGTTCTTTCATTGCCTTGTCAATCTCCTTGGTTTCTCTCAGCAAACCTCTCATGCAAAACATCAAAGAACACAAACTTAAAATCACTTGGTTCTTGAGCTCCTCCCCATCCTTTTCCACCTCCATCAGATCAACTAGTTCATCTAAATGTTGGAGAAAAGAATTTGTGTTCTTCTCCAGTTCATCATCATCAAATCTTGACCATTGGATCGCACATGCGACCGAAGATTTTCCCAACTCAAGATCGAGGGAATCTCTCCTCTTCTCGAACTCACGTTCCATTTTCTCGAGTGATTTTACCAAACTAACTTCCTTGAAAAGTTCTATGGCAGACGAAATCTGATCTTTTAAAAGGTTTAGATCAGCTTCTAATTTGAAGATTGGATCATGTTTTAAAACCTTGCAGTCTCCGTTTCTTGATAATTCTTGTTTTACGAACATAAGTGCATGGCTCCCAAAAAGTAAGAAATCCACCATTCTTGACAAAGACCCTTTGAGCTTACTATAACAAGCACTATGAAAAGGCAAGAACCAAAAGTTGGGTTCCATCTCAGCTTCCTCCATGAATTTTCCGAGGTCGTTTACGTGGATTTTCAGCTTCTTTTGCCTCTCTCCAGAGAAAAACTCGCCCCACGATCCAATACTTACCGATCCCACCGATTCATGCAACAATTCGAGACTCTTCGAAAGTTGAATCTTGGCCAAAACAGCAGCTCTTGTAGGCTGCAAGAGCATATCCACCATTATAGAACAAGATAAACCGATGAAAGTTTCAACAATTCGGGCTATTGCAAATTCACTAGGGAGACCAAAATTATCTCTTCCCAAGATTAAGACAGCCCCTATAACTGCAGAAATCCCACCTGCTTGGCCATACATTTTACTGGTGCGCAAAAAACTGCAGAAAATGAACCACGGAAGTAGTGAAATAAACCTTATTTGCACGTATTTTTCGAAAAGAAAGCACCCCATTACTCCATATACCGTCCCCAAAACCGTCCCTTGTGCTTTAATGTTCGCAACTTTCAATGTCGCTTCTCGTGCTGCAGCATGGCTTATCGCCACAGGAAGACCCGACCAGAACCCATTTTCCTTGCTATATATCAATCCAAACAGAACCGCGAATCCTAAAGAAAGTGAGCATCTTAGGGCAGGCATTAATCTCCTTCTGTTAACTGTAATAGGACTAAAACTCCATAATTTTGTGATCAAGGACCAATTTTTCACTTTCTGTGAGTGCTCATTTGATAATTCTGATCCTGGTTTGGATGAAACTTGTGGTAAAACAGATCGTGTTGATATACCTTGCATGAGTTTTAAACAGAATATAAAGAACAAAGAGGGAAAGTCTTTGCTCGTTAATGGGACAGTACTGGTTTGCATGGTTTGAGAAAATACTAAATCCATTTCTGTATCAGACTGGGGTAAAATCGTCTTTTCGACAGCCATGTTGTTAACTTGATTCAAAAATTGCTCCTCCAAAACAAGAAGGCCATTCTTGAGCTCGGAATCCAATATCTTGACTGGGAATTCAGAATAGTTTGTCAAGGAAATCTCCATTCCCTTTAATATGGATTCAACATTTGTCAACTTCTCTGCCGGATTTTTGTTGTAGGATTTAAAGAACATGGCCGGAATTATCTCCCATTTCATGCTCTCCTGCTCAAAATATTTCAACGTGACATGTAAATATATGTTTTAAGATATTTACTTCTTAATCAATACATTCATTAACTTATGGGAATTCATGATCTTACTTGCTTTGATTCAATGTTTTTGAGAAGTTTGGTTGCTGTGGCATTAAGAAACTTGGCCTGTGAAATCAATCCCTTGGGCACTTTACTATCTTCTGCGGAGAAAGCCTTCATATATAATTTAAGCCTTTGGGAAGCATTTTGTATATAGAGTTTGCAGTTCTCTTTCACCTGAAATGTAGAAAATGGCACGGAAATTATTCCAATAAGACTAGTAATCATTAACTTGACTAATTTCTTGAACTTGAAGTAATTTTGTGCTTAAGTTTATAATCTGCTGTTGGTTTCTGAACAAATAACTCTACCAGTTATTATTATCAACAAATGTTTTGAGTTATTTATTCATAATTTTCAAATTATATATATATATATTGTGTGTGTACGTGTATGTATTACTTTATCAGGGTTTATATGCTTTTCATGCATGTCACGCACTAGGGTCTCTCCACGACATACATTTGCTTACCTCACAAAAAACCAAACTTGGGTACGGAAACAACATTGCCAAAACGCAAGCCGCCACCCCCAAGGCGGTGCTCGCCGCCACATGGACTGGATGCATAATGGGATCAGTTTTCTCACCATTGGCAAAACCTATAACGTACACAAGAACAATCTGTCCAAGCGCTATACGCTTCGATATCAAGTGAGTGTTTTCTGGCAGAGCTATTATGAATCCACTAAGGCCTGCCACCACTGAGGTGGTGCCAACGTTTAGCCTGGAGGGCCCGATCAACCACAAGCTGAAAATGGCAGGTAAAACACCTTGCACGGTGGCATAAAGGGCCAGCCAACAGCTACGGAAAGCATCACCTAAGGTGGCATCGTTGATGATAAGAATCACTGTCACGTATGAAAATGCAGGGAATGTTACTTGACTGGTGAAAACTTTTGGGCCGTAAAGGGTGGCGCCTCCCACAATGGAGCATGCAATGGCCGTGCGGAAGGCTGATGACAGCCAGCGCCGCCACATTGCCTTAACACGATTTGATTCGATTTGGGACATCGCCAACTCTGGTGTTTTCTTGTAAGGCTTAAAGGTTAATCAAGAAAAGATGGTGCGTTTTCTTGGAGGTGAAACGGGGGATTTTGTAATGGGAAAAGATTGTGTTAGTAAGTGAGTTTCTGATCCTTTGAAGAGAGCAAAGGGTCAATCGTTAAAGTAAAAGTTATGTTTTGCTACTATTTTGATATAATATATATGTGATGAATATCAATGAGGAAAAAGNAAATATGGGCCGGGAGTTTGGGCCGGATCTCGATGGGCTCATCCATGGGGTATCAATATATATTGTATGTCTGTGTGTGTGTGTGACCACACTATCTTTTTGGTTGCAAATCTATTGCCGAAGTGCGATTATAGCTTATGTAAGCATATGATAAAGCTTATAGGTGGAACATGCATTTGTTTGTTTGTTTGTATAATACACTTGCTTTGTTTTAATTATGTAAACATCCTCGAATTTTGAATTATTATAATTATATAGCTCGAGGTGGATGTCATCAAGGTGAGTGGAAACCATATAATAATAGTAATCAATTATAATATATATATATATATATGCATCTGTTGTACGTACACCAAATCACCAACCCGCGTAGCTTGTAATTTGTCTCAGCTGACATTAAAGAAACTTAAAGAAATAAGATTTTTCCAATTTGTCCATAGGAAAGTGGTAGCTGTCGTTCTACGACCTTGTGTGGGGGGATCGCACTCAATAAAGGTGAAAAACATTAGTGTCGGGTCGGGTCGGGTCGGGTCGGGCCGGGCCTGTCCTTGGGAATTGTTTTTTAAAAATGCCTGCCTCATTCCATCTGTATTAATTATTCAATGGGTTTGGCCTCCAGATAATATTTATAAGATTGGGTGATCAGAGATAATATCCCTTATTAAATGCTTGAACATAGAATAGTTGTCTCATTTGACGAAGTCAAGTGTAGAAGGAAACTAGCCCTAATAAAACAATTCATCTTTACTTATTTCAATTAAATAATTAATTAATTTCCCACCGATATTCTAGCAAACCGATCCGATAGAATTAATGGAAAATGGAAAGGAGTTCTTGTGCTACACATCTCAATTGTATCACTGTATATATACAGTCGCTAGTATACCTACAATTTTGATTAAAAACTAGTTTAAATTATTATGTAAAAATTCAAGTTTTGACCTAGGCTAAACATTTCCAAAATATAACACAAAATGTATTTATTTTTTGCTCCACTTGGCTATGAACGATTTTCGATAAGACTAACAAACTAACTAGCTGATCACGAATTCAAACTCTAATTCAAACATTTACTTCATCGTGTTTGATTATCGATTATTTAGTTTCAAGTCGAACTAGATTAATTACAAGTCTAATATGAACAACGAAAATCTTCTAAGTTTGAATGTCAAGCTAATTTTTTATATACATATCAAGTTAGTTTAAGTAACATTTGAGCTCGCCAAAAGGACCAAGAAATGGTAAATCTGTTTTAACAAAACTTAGTAGTGATAAAAAATGTGATGCCCTTGTCCTACATCTTAAAAATCAAAGATTTAAAATGAGTTTATAATAACTTACAATGGACTTTTATAGCAACTTGCGTTAATCATTTTCGTAAAACGAGGACGAATACGAAGTAGTTGCTATAGGGACTCATTGTGCANTTAACCGACATTATAGGATTCGGGTTCAGGTAATTTTACCGATTAAGGTTTATTCGAATATGAAATCGAATCTTGGAAATTCTGTCCGCTAGATTTCGAATAAATAAAGTGCTTCTGAATTGATCTCATCTTTTAATAATTTTCATTTTTCTTTGTTGAAAGTCGACCTTAGTGATCCGACGGTGCCGAGTGGAAGGGAGCCAATGTTCGAGCACCAGGCGCTACGGCGCTGAAGTAACCCACGCCATACTCCCAGGAAAAAAATCATTGGCTTATCAAATTATCTATCGAGCCATGACTGCTTCACACCCAAAACAAAAAGAAGGGAGCTATGTCTGAGGTAAACTTGGAGATGGAAGTCTTCTACCCATAACACCTATGTCAGCTTTTTTGTTTAGATTCTTCTTCTATTCTTATTCTTTTCCCTGGCCTGGGCTGTGAGGGCTCTCAGCCACATGGATAGTTCAATGTGCTCATCGGCGCCTGACCCTGAGAGGGAAGGAATTAATCCACCTATTCCGACCGAGGAGAACAGGCCATTNGTAACCGACATTATAGGATTCGGGTTCAGGTAATTTTACCGATATCCGATCAGATATCGGGTTCCCGATTTTTTTAATGGGTCTATCCGTCTATTTAATTAAAAAATACATGTATTTTTTTGTGGCTAGTCATAACCCTATATAATGACAAATGACTAATCATAAAATGATAAAATGACATGATTTTTTGTGAAATGTGAAAAATACATGTTTTTTTTTAATTTACTAACCATAATATGATATAATAACATGACTTTTTGTGAAATGTGAAAAATGCATATATTTTTTCAAAAAAAAAAATTAAAAAAATGTTTTTTTTCGAGTACCCGACGACATGATCGGGTCGGTGTCAGGTAGTAAAATTTATTACCCGACAATTTCGGGTACCCGAACCCGAAAACCCGACCCACGTCCACCCCTGGACCTACTAACTTTTTTTCTCAGAACCTAAAATGTAAATATTCAGAGTTAGAGATTAAGAGGGTTAAAACCAATGATTTGGTATAATAATAATAATAGTGAAAGTAAGATTGATTGCTGGTGCAATTATCAATCATGACTTCAGTTATTTGAGAACACGTTTCATTTGAAGTGGACGGGCCAAACAGAGAATGGAATAAGATTAGAGAGTTAATATTTCGACAAGATTTTAGTAAAACAGTCTTTATTTGTTCGGAATCCGAAGAGTCACTCACCATAATGTAATGTCCTAGGTGGAACCAACTGGATATTCTAGGCACAACTTAATGTGGTCTAAGCATTAATTTCAACTTGAATTTATTGAAACCACAAGATTGACATTGGAGTCTGATATAGATATTGCACTCCAAACATGGTTTGCTGATAGATCAAAGTTCCAAAACAAAAGATATCATGATACACAATCATAATCTAGAAAATTTGGTCAATTTACACCATTTCTCGTCGCCACAACTTCTATGTAGTGTGTTCTATTTGAAACTAAGATTTTGTAATCTCAAGTCACTAAATGCCTCTCAAAATACTATTATTCTAACATAATTTGGCTTTCACCACCGTTTATAACAGCAGTCTGCATTTTGCATTACCTCCTACTTAATCATACAAGCTTTTAGCCTTGTTCCAAGTAACACACCGTCGAACTGGTTCTAAAGTGGACAAAAAATCGGAGATTTTTTCGAAGATATCAATCCTCACTTCACGGAATTCAAATATTTCTTACAAATTTATCACCGTAAGAAACTGTTTACAAATCACCACAACACATCAGTCTGGAAGTTCCTACATTACTTGGATATATATAGACATTTTAACCTAAAGGGAAAAGAAGAATCAAGACTTGGAGAGAAATAGGGAGGGCCGTTCCTCTCTTACCACATCACGGGGGTAAATATGGACGAGTTGAGGGGTCATTTATTCCTTCAATAAAAGCGATTAAAACCCAGAGAATGAGAATACCTATGACAGCAGAACGCAATGTTTGACTGCAGTTATTGTCCACGATTGTATCATACTGATAAGTTGGTTCGTTGGATGAGAAATCCTCACTGTTTGTGATCTCAGCAACTGCCTCTGATGTGCCGGTATGGCTATTGAAACTTCGTGGCATGCTGCCTTTTTCCATTTTAGCACAGCTTTCGCAAGGGCACGGACCACCAAGATATGATGGAAGTGTTGGGAAACAGTTGGAAAGAACTTTCTGATATGCCTCTCCTTCGATTCTCATTTTTTGCTTGGTGAATGGTTTGAGAACCTGAGGGAAGGGACAGAAATATAGCGCAATTTTAAATAACGGGGTATGCGGATGAAATTTTTTGACTTTATTGTCTCGTGCCAAGCAATTTGTCACGTAAAGCAGTCATAAGCTTACTTGTATAAATGTCTGTGCCATAACACGAACTATTGGAGGAAGCCGTATAATGATTAAACAACCAAGAACATTTGGAAAGTTGTCTTGCAAAATATTACAGCAGTGTCTCATCATTTGCATGGGAATTTTCAGAGGTGACAACCCATGACAATCCACTATAACAGTAATTTGAGGATTTTCTCCATCCACCAAGCAGAGGACACCGTGCTCCACCTGAGATACTTCAGTTACAAACAGCTATCAGCACATTGAACACGCGAATCAAAGAATCAGGGGGACAAATATGGTGATAGTTAAACTGCAAGGACAAAAATATTAACGTACTTCAGAAGGAGTGTTACATAAATTATGAGAAACAAATGCAAAAGCTTAGACACCAGAAAGACAATGACTCATCAACTTGCAACTGACTCTAAAATTCTCTTAGCATTAAGGGAGTGGAAAAGATGGACAGAACAACTGGAAAGAAATAAGGCATTATACTCGAAATGATCCCTTTGGCGTTTCACCTGAACCAGCTAGTTCATAACATTATATATTCAGAGCCGAATTTTGATACGGAGAACACTAAAAAAATTTCCAAGTGTGGCTGTAGAGCATACCCACTGCCTGCACAAAGCAAGGTTTATCGGTGGCCGACAAGGTGGTACATGCCAGCCCAAGACGAACAATAAGACAGGGTCGATGCTTCACATCAAAACCGTGCCAGAAAACCATATTTGACCACATCTCGAGTTCCTCCTCAGAGAGAAGTCTGTAAGTCTCTCTCCAGAGTATTGTTTTTTTAACTGATAATAACAAGCTTGATAAATCTCCATTTGAAGCTACATAAAATCTCTGAAGTTCCTCTTCATTCATTCTGCAGAAAGACAACTGTGTGATACTCCAATATAGAGAAGAAATTCTACTATATACATAAATTTAACAGATTATTGACCACAATATAAAGGAAAAAATAGGTTTCAATTAATCGGGATAACAGTCAATAAACCTAAAATTAACCTGTTTTCTTTTAACTTTGTTTGATCTGGTCCTACAAATACTATTCATTAAACTATATTTTCTAAATATTGCCACAAATAGATACCTTAGCATAAACACATGTGACACATCATATATGATGCACTAATAACAGATGTATTAACACCATAACTAACAAACTCACCTCTCTGGCAAAGTAATTCCCTGATTTTCCAGCTCTTTACAAAGATTACAGAACCACCCTGTGGAAAGCANCTATTTAATTAAAAAATACATGTATTTTTTTGTGGCTAGTCATAACCCTATATAATGACAAATGACTAATCATAAAATGATAAAATGACATGATTTTTTGTGAAATGTGAAAAATACATGTTTTTTTTTAATTTACTAACCATAATATGATATAATAACATGACTTTTTGTGAAATGTGAAAAATGCATATATTTTTTCAAAAAAAAAAATTAAAAAAATGTTTTTTTTCGAGTACCCGACGACATGATCGGGTCGGTGTCAGGTAGTAAAATTTATTACCCGACAATTTCGGGTACCCGAACCCGAAAACCCGACCCACGTCCACCCCTGGACCTACTAACTTTTTTTCTCAGAACCTAAAATGTAAATATTCAGAGTTAGAGATTAAGAGGGTTAAAACCAATGATTTGGTATAATAATAATAATAGTGAAAGTAAGATTGATTGCTGGTGCAATTATCAATCATGACTTCAGTTATTTGAGAACACGTTTCATTTGAAGTGGACGGGCCAAACAGAGAATGGAATAAGATTAGAGAGTTAATATTTCGACAAGATTTTAGTAAAACAGTCTTTATTTGTTCGGAATCCGAAGAGTCACTCACCATAATGTAATGTCCTAGGTGGAACCAACTGGATATTCTAGGCACAACTTAATGTGGTCTAAGCATTAATTTCAACTTGAATTTATTGAAACCACAAGATTGACATTGGAGTCTGATATAGATATTGCACTCCAAACATGGTTTGCTGATAGATCAAAGTTCCAAAACAAAAGATATCATGATACACAATCATAATCTAGAAAATTTGGTCAATTTACACCATTTCTCGTCGCCACAACTTCTATGTAGTGTGTTCTATTTGAAACTAAGATTTTGTAATCTCAAGTCACTAAATGCCTCTCAAAATACTATTATTCTAACATAATTTGGCTTTCACCACCGTTTATAACAGCAGTCTGCATTTTGCATTACCTCCTACTTAATCATACAAGCTTTTAGCCTTGTTCCAAGTAACACACCGTCGAACTGGTTCTAAAGTGGACAAAAAATCGGAGATTTTTTCGAAGATATCAATCCTCACTTCACGGAATTCAAATATTTCTTACAAATTTATCACCGTAAGAAACTGTTTACAAATCACCACAACACATCAGTCTGGAAGTTCCTACATTACTTGGATATATATAGACATTTTAACCTAAAGGGAAAAGAAGAATCAAGACTTGGAGAGAAATAGGGAGGGCCGTTCCTCTCTTACCACATCACGGGGGTAAATATGGACGAGTTGAGGGGTCATTTATTCCTTCAATAAAAGCGATTAAAACCCAGAGAATGAGAATACCTATGACAGCAGAACGCAATGTTTGACTGCAGTTATTGTCCACGATTGTATCATACTGATAAGTTGGTTCGTTGGATGAGAAATCCTCACTGTTTGTGATCTCAGCAACTGCCTCTGATGTGCCGGTATGGCTATTGAAACTTCGTGGCATGCTGCCTTTTTCCATTTTAGCACAGCTTTCGCAAGGGCACGGACCACCAAGATATGATGGAAGTGTTGGGAAACAGTTGGAAAGAACTTTCTGATATGCCTCTCCTTCGATTCTCATTTTTTGCTTGGTGAATGGTTTGAGAACCTGAGGGAAGGGACAGAAATATAGCGCAATTTTAAATAACGGGGTATGCGGATGAAATTTTTTGACTTTATTGTCTCGTGCCAAGCAATTTGTCACGTAAAGCAGTCATAAGCTTACTTGTATAAATGTCTGTGCCATAACACGAACTATTGGAGGAAGCCGTATAATGATTAAACAACCAAGAACATTTGGAAAGTTGTCTTGCAAAATATTACAGCAGTGTCTCATCATTTGCATGGGAATTTTCAGAGGTGACAACCCATGACAATCCACTATAACAGTAATTTGAGGATTTTCTCCATCCACCAAGCAGAGGACACCGTGCTCCACCTGAGATACTTCAGTTACAAACAGCTATCAGCACATTGAACACGCGAATCAAAGAATCAGGGGGACAAATATGGTGATAGTTAAACTGCAAGGACAAAAATATTAACGTACTTCAGAAGGAGTGTTACATAAATTATGAGAAACAAATGCAAAAGCTTAGACACCAGAAAGACAATGACTCATCAACTTGCAACTGACTCTAAAATTCTCTTAGCATTAAGGGAGTGGAAAAGATGGACAGAACAACTGGAAAGAAATAAGGCATTATACTCGAAATGATCCCTTTGGCGTTTCACCTGAACCAGCTAGTTCATAACATTATATATTCAGAGCCGAATTTTGATACGGAGAACACTAAAAAAATTTCCAAGTGTGGCTGTAGAGCATACCCACTGCCTGCACAAAGCAAGGTTTATCGGTGGCCGACAAGGTGGTACATGCCAGCCCAAGACGAACAATAAGACAGGGTCGATGCTTCACATCAAAACCGTGCCAGAAAACCATATTTGACCACATCTCGAGTTCCTCCTCAGAGAGAAGTCTGTAAGTCTCTCTCCAGAGTATTGTTTTTTTAACTGATAATAACAAGCTTGATAAATCTCCATTTGAAGCTACATAAAATCTCTGAAGTTCCTCTTCATTCATTCTGCAGAAAGACAACTGTGTGATACTCCAATATAGAGAAGAAATTCTACTATATACATAAATTTAACAGATTATTGACCACAATATAAAGGAAAAAATAGGTTTCAATTAATCGGGATAACAGTCAATAAACCTAAAATTAACCTGTTTTCTTTTAACTTTGTTTGATCTGGTCCTACAAATACTATTCATTAAACTATATTTTCTAAATATTGCCACAAATAGATACCTTAGCATAAACACATGTGACACATCATATATGATGCACTAATAACAGATGTATTAACACCATAACTAACAAACTCACCTCTCTGGCAAAGTAATTCCCTGATTTTCCAGCTCTTTACAAAGATTACAGAACCACCCTGTGGAAAGCACGCCTTGAGGTTTTTCATTGCCAATTCTGTACAATGAAAAGAAAGTCAAAGGACAGAAAATCCAGTGAAAAATGTCTTATCAGAATCAAACTCCACTGGAGTGTAGTTTCCACGAGTACAAAAGAATGAAAATGTGGGTGACTTTATGTAGGCAAGCGTAAAGAAATCATCCACAAACAAAATATTTATGTCAATGGTATATAACATGAACAACTACTTTTCACACCTCGAGTCATGATCACACTGTATGGAAGAGGATCTTGAATGAGAATCTGAACACGCTTGAGAATCTTCATTGATATTATTATTTTCAGTATTATCCACTGCAGGATTGCTGCTCTCTGAATGATCAGAGAAAGCATCCACAATAGAGAGAACCAATAAAGGGCGTGATAACATCTGAACAAAGGCAATTTACATTCAACAAATTAGCTTCAGAAAATGGTTCCAATGGATTAAAGCTCCCAAAATGATGCCTAATCCTACTTGTAGATATAAAAAACTACCAACCACGACAACAAACACAATACTCTATTTGAATGTCAATGAAGCTATGTCATTGCCTCCATTACCCCGTGATTTTTTTCAAATTTTGAAAAAACTAACGAAATTTGCATTTTGATAGATATAAATAGCCACTTCTTAATTTTGTGTTATATCCCTTGCAAGATGGGGGCTGGGGGATACCACGTAAGAATCATGCCCAAAATTGTGCCTGAAATAATGTTTAAGATAAGGAACGCAGAGAAACAAAAGACAAAACAAGTACACCAGTTTCCAGAGAAGAGAAATGAAAACCACAAAATGAGATGATTGTCACTTGTAATCAGGAATTATAGTTTTGAAACCATAAACGATTTCACAAGACGGCTTTAGCCTCAATTCTATATATGTAAAATGTAAAAGCAGATGCTTGGAACAAACACAAAATGACCAGTGTCAGATTATGCATGTCAGGATAAGCCATATTAAAAGAAACAATCTTTCATTTCAGAACCCACCTGCATGCCTTTAACCAACATTCCGAAAGGATTCCAGCGCTGAATCCACTTGAATGGGGGGTAACAAAGTACTTGCAATGCTTGCAGCCCACTCCATATAAAAGGACACTTTGCCCTTGAGAACCTCCGCAACAACTCTAATGCAATAGCTTTAATAAGAAATGATGCTATCGGAACACCGGCTCCTTTTCCAATTTTCCAATGATTTAGTGATGCGATTGGTACCAAAGGCTTCCGTGAGTAAGATTTAGGGTCAGATGCAATAGATATACTTTTGGACATATTTTTATTGTTGACAAAGGTGGCCATGTCAGACTTGCTCCTAGGTTCAATATCATCAATAAAGAAAATAACTCCTTCAGAATGCAAACAGATAGACTGAAAGATTTTCCACAAGGGATGGTAGCTGATGCCAATGGAAACAACTATCGGAATTATTAATGAGACATATGTGAGATTTCAATGTCAAAACTGTTGATGCCAAAACCGTGTTTCTCTATCCATGCCAATTAAATTCCTGATGGGAATATTCTTGAAGATAAAAAGTAATTGACATGAGATCATCAGAACCTGCAAACATGAGCATAAGAGTAATCAAAGCCTTATCAACAGAGGGGAAATTCCTTCTCTGCATAAAACACCATTGAATTGAACTTAAACTAATACTTTTACATGCTGAACACAGTCATTTCAATATAAAGTATTAACTCTTTGCACATAGAATAAACTAAAATAAAAGAATCAAGAATTACTTAACAACGCATATTTCCCAGGTTTTTCTTGGGTAAGTGCGCAATAAAATGTCAATATAGTACGAAGATGTAATAAAGTTTTTACATGCCAGTTTTTATAACAAAACTTTTTTTGATAAATTTAAAATGTATTAAGGACAAGACATCCTTCTAACTCATCTCCAGAGAAGACATATATCACTTAATTGGATGCCTTATTACGACATGAGTAGATGACACAGTCATTGATTCAAGCTAATATAGATTGTTACCCAATTGATAACCAAAAGGATAAGACATGCCAATGTTATCGACAGGAAAATGCATTGCGACGAGAAAAATTAAAAGAGGTAAAAGAAGTGGGAGCTCCAATAATAAGATTGTCATGTCCCTCATCGATGTTAAGTGTAGCATCAATCACTAATCAACCTAAAGATATTAAGCTAGAAAAAAAAAAAAGAAGAATACATGAACACATGAAAATTCTAAACTACATTGCAGCCCATTTTGAAACATTGAATCTGGTGGTACATTTTGCCCCTATAATAGTGAAATCACAGCTAACTCAAATTGTAGCTACGGGACAGCTCTAAATAAAATAAAATATATAAAAAAAATCGCACTTTAAATACTCTAAATTCAATTATGGTTTCATCAACAACATTGCGGTCTAAACTGAATAACCATTTTTCACATTAAAACACCAGCTATTTCCAATAACATTCTCTCCTATTTGCCTGATGGCGATTTCAGACGATGCTACGACAATGAATTTCAAGAACATGAGGTTCATTCATATAATCGGACTCGATCAAACAAAAACTCAATGATGACAACAAATTAAAAAAAAAAGTACACGCTCGGAAGAAATAAAATGAAAAAAAATCTTACCTTTTCTCTCGGGAGCATGGAGAAAAAAGAAAATGGAAACAAGATCGAAGGAAGTGGAAAGGTTGAAAGCCGAGACCTAACAGACAGACGCGAGGTGAGGCCCACTTTCTGCGAACATTTCGTAAATAAATTTAATTTTAGCGCCAATGCAAAATGATACTAGGAGTATTAGTTCTAGATTTTTAATGATTTTTATAAAGTTTAAAAGTTGATGTGATCTTGGCGAAATGGATGAGCCGGGTCCGGTGCTCCGCCGGATCTGCTATCAAGATAATGAAGGGAATAAGAGCAGTGAGATATATCTCCGTAATATGGCTTCAGCTGTAACATGCACACAAGGAGATGAACTCGTGAATGGGCGCCGTAGGGGTGTCCGGCGTGGCCACTCCGATGCTTAAGTCAGCAGGTGTAAAAGAAGAAGCTCTTTAGAGAAAATATTGCTGCTGGAATAAATAGGTGTGTGCACCTGTGTTTAAATGTAGAATGAACATGATATTTATAGTAGGAGAATGTAATGATGACCTCGTTCTTCGTGCTACCTACTAATTATAGTAGGGCGGCTACATTCTGACATGTCAAATCATACATTAGTCACATCCACCCTGTCTGACTTTGTCAACCACTTGGATTAGTGTCAGAGATAGGACAGTCGCCCACATCTAATTCTGCTAGTGTACTTGAGTGTGGTGCTCATATCGAGGTGGCCCGGTTAGAATGCCTACCGGGGGCTTATATAAGAACCCGGGCGTCTGGTTGCCCGGGGAGTAGAGCCCGGGCTTGCACCTGCCCGGCTTCAGAAGAATCCATCCTGCAGATTGACCCTGATTTGATAATCCATCTGATATCCCGGGTCATCCATGACCAGGGCTCTTACAGGGGTATCATCACACATCCCTTAAATATTCGGGCTAGAGTCATACTCGCTGTCCCGATTAGTCATGCTTGGATTCCCAAAGAGATGATCAATCTGGTTTTATAAAAGCATCGGGGGCTTCACGTCTCACAGAGATGGGATGAGGAGCCGGAGTCTCGTGTCTCATGGACTTGAGATAAGATGTCGGGGCCTCGTGTCTCCCGGACTTTGCATAAGATGCTGGGGCCTCGTGTCTCCCGGGCTCGAAATGGTCGAGGTGCGGAGCTCCGAGCCAGGGTACGGAGCCCTAGACTTAGCAGATGACCGAGGTACGGGTCCCCGGGCCAGGGTACGGCTCCCTTGGCTTATAAATAACCAAGGTGCGGAGCCTTGGGTCGGGAAACATGTCCCGGGACTTGGGAATGGTCGAGGTGCGNACCTCGTGTCTCCCGGGCTCGAAATGGTCGAGGTGCGGAGCCCCGATCCAGGTTTGAGAAGCCTAGGCTTATAAATAACCAGGGTGCGGAGCCTGGGGTCGGGAAACATGTCCCGGGACCTCGGAATGGTCGAGGTGCAGAGCCCCGATCCAGGTTTGAGAACCCTGGAGTTATAAATAACCAAGGGGTGGAGCCTTGGGCCGGAGAACATGTCCCGGGACTTGGGGATGGTCGAGGTGCGGCGCCCCGAACCAGGTTTGAGAAATCTGGGGTAATAAATAACAAAGGTGTGGAGCCTTGGGCGGGGAACATATCCCGGGACTTGGGAATGGTCGAGGTGCGGAGCCCCGAACCAGGTTTGAGAACCCTGGAGTTATAAATAACCAAGGTGCGGAGCCTTGGGCCGGAGAACATGTCCCGGGACTTGGGAATGGTCGAGGTGCGGAGCCCCGAGCCAGGTTTGAGAACTCTGGGCTTATAAATAACCAAGGTGTGGAGCCTTGGGCCGGGTAACATGTCCCGGGACTTGGGAATGGTCGAGGTGCGGAGCCCCGATCCAGGTTTGAGAACCCTAGGCTTATAAATAACCAAGGTGCGGAGCCTTGGGCGGGGAACATATCCCGGGACTTGGGAATGGTCGAGGTGCGGAGCCCCGAGCCAGGTTTGAGAACCCTGGGCTTTTTGTTGATCGAGGTGTGGTTCCCCGAACCAGGGTGTAGTGCCCTGGATTTTAGACAATATGCCGGGGCCTGATACCTCCCGGACTTTAAATAATGTGTCGGGGCCTTATATCTCCCAGACTTTAAAGAATGTGCAGGGGCCTTATATCTCCCGGGCTTAAGACAATATGCCGGGGCCTTGTGTCTCCCGGACTTTCAAGATTTTGCTTCTCCTGCTGTATTAGTTTTATTAAAAACCAAATCACTAACCTGGAAATACTGAATCTGAATTCATTTCTGATAGAGTGAAACTTCTCTGGTTGAGCTAAATTAGGTGACTAATATAGCTGTATGCTACTGAGTGCATAGCAAATGCCCTTCATGCCAATCCGGGATAGCTGCTGAGCTTTGAGCCCATATAAAATCCACAGATAAGATCTGAGTGCCGAGCTGGTCGGGCTTGTATGTTTGCCAAGCAGAGTTGGGCTTATTTTTGAATGGAAACCATATCTACGTCTTGAGCTCAAATTCCCACAGACGGCGCCAATGATGCGATCCTGGCGAAATGGATGAGCCGGGTCCGATGCTCCGCCGGATCTGCTATCAAGATAATGAAGGGAATAAGAGCAGTGAGATATATCTTCGTAATATGGCTTCAGCTGTAACCTGCACACAAGGAGATGAACTCGTGAATGGGCGCCGGAGGGGTGTCCGGCGTGGCCACTCCGATTCTTAAGTTAGCAGGTGTAAAAGAGGAAGCTCTTTAGAGAAAATATTGTTGCTGGAATGAATATGTGTGTGCACTTGTGTTTAAATGTAGAATGAACCTGATATTTATAGTAGGAGAATGTAATGATGACCTCGTTCTTCGTGCTACCTACTAATTATAGTAGGGCGGCTACATTCTGACATGTCAAATCATACACTAGTCACATCCCGCCTGTCTGACTTTGTCAACCACTTGGATTAGTGTCAGAGATAGAACAGTCGCCCACATCCAATTCTGCTAGTGTACTCGAGTGCGGTGCTCATATCGAGGTGGCCCGGTTAAAATGCCTACCGGGGGCTTATATAAGAACCCGGGCGTCTGGTTGCCCGGGGAGTAGAGCCCGGGCTTGCACCTGCCCGGCTTCAGAAGAATCATCCTGCAGATTGACCCTGATTTGAGAATCCATCTGATATCCCGGGTCATCCATGACCCGGGCTCTTACAGGGGTATCAAAAGTTTAGAGATATTCTAACTAAATTTTTATATATTTTATAAAAATTTAGTGATATTTAATGTAAATTTTGTATAATTTTAAAAAATCATGTGATATTCAAACTTGACTTTTAAAAACTCTACAAAAATCTATAGGTATTCAAAATATCAATAAACTTTTAATGACTCCATGGAATCTATTAGGTACAAAAATTATAGCCTAAGGTACAACAATAAAATGTCAAAAAAAATATTTGATTCAACCTAAAGATTTGGATGTACATTTACTTGAGAAATCTCACAAACTCACATATTCAATACAAACACTAAAATTTTCATTCTTTTCTCATCTATTTATTTTTTCTTTTATTTGTACTTTTTAAACATATTTTTTTATTGCTAACAATAGTTTAAAGTCAAAATTATTAACATCGTTCATTTTATTTTTAGAGTTCCATTCACAAAACTTCATAAAATTGAAAATTATATTATTAAAATTTTTTAAAAAAATATTACACTACATGTAACGCTCGAAAACCCGAACACACTAACCACATGCATGCATGAAAATTTATTTGAAATTATTTAAATGAGTTGTCTAGAAGCATGTTTAATTATCTGCATGATTTAAATGATTGTTTAACTGAATATTATGAATGTAAACTGTACGTAGTCGAATACGCGATGCACGGCAGAAGGCGAGAGAACAGAAGACGATTTTGATAAAGTTTCTATTTTCAGAAAGTTATAAATAGAAACTTGGGACTTAGTAATCCAAATTAGGAAAGCGGCAACATATAGAACAACTTAGTATAATTTGATTAGTTCATTTGTTGGTATAAATCACCATATGCAAAATGTGATGTTTGGCTTGAAATTTATTTCAAATGCACCGAAAGTTCTTTTGAATAATTGTTTACAACATTTTTTAATTATATGAATGAAAAACAATCTCAAACTATATTTTCGGATCAATATCAAGTCATGATGAATTCCATTGAAACATTTTTCCCACATTCACATCATCGTTTATGTCAAAGACATATAAATCAAAATGCTCATTCACACTTTGGGAGTTTAAATGACAATTAAACTTTTAAAAAAATGTGTTATAAATGCATCATTTATTGTGAATTGTAGATGAATTTGAGATCACGTGAAAATATATGATTGATGTATATAATTGGATGGTCATAAATGGTTGATGGGATATACAGGCTTTGGAAAAAATGGGCTATTAATTTTATTAATTGAAGGTTTAGTGCAGAACTTTTGGCTACTTCGAGGAGTGAAGTCACAAATATGGTTTTAAAAATACGGATAAAAAATGAGTTCTTAGTATGAGTTTGTGGTGAATTATGAAAAGATTCAAAATAATTGGCATGTAAAATATAAGACGGAGGATACTCGTTGTTGTCATGGTAAGCCTACACATATTTTCAAAAATTAGCATTTTTTTTTACAGGTCAAAAAATTATCAATTGTTGATTCATGTTACTGATGTTTATACGATTTTCATATATACTTGAAATTAAATTGGTTAATTCTTTGAACTGAAGTTATGTTGAATCACCATCTTTTTTTGGTAATGATTGAAATTGGATTGAGATCAAAATAAAATCTCATGATGAAAATTAAAAGCTAGGCATGTAGGGTTCAATAAACAGAATCGTGAAATAAAATACAGTTGTCATAAGTTTGGAACAATTGAGATATTGTGTAAGCACGCTTTGATGGTGTTTAAATGTATGGACGTCACTATTTTACCAAACTGGTGGTCATACATTTGAGATGATGTTTGTCAACCAAATAATGAAATTGACATATGATCTAACTCCATCGAGCAAAACTCATGAGGATGCGATAGGAAAATTATATTGATTGTCGACACTACGAAAGATGAAATCTCCGACCTTTTCCCAAATTTGATTGCAGATGATGAGACATTGTGTGATGGTCACATAGATGAAATATTNTTATTCAAACAGAAACTTAACTTTATTGAAAACATAAACTATATTAAAATTTTTGCATTGATTATATCAATCAATTTAATTAAAAACTGTATAAATAAATTTAAAATACAAATTATTGCAATGTTCAGTATCACTCATGAGGTAAATCATTCAAAAATACATTTTGCTATTTTAGTTAATTTTCTGCCCATATTACTTACTAAAAAAGAAATACAATATTTAATTAATTTATTTAATTTTTCTAAAAATAAAATTGGTTGAGTATTAAAAGTTATCACTACAACAATGTTTTCCAATGGACATTAAATTACCATTTAATAATCATAAATTTTTGATCCCAAATGCATATTATTTCGAGATTACCTTAATTTGAAAGAATTAATGTATTGTAGTTTTCTTCCAAAAACCATATGTATATTGTATATCTTGAATTGTCTTCTTAAAAATTCAAATAAGAGAGCCAAGAAAATTAAAAGAGATATATTCAAAAGAGTTTTAAATGGACATTAAATTACCCTCAATAAACATGTATATTACCCTAAACAATCAGAAATGTTGACAACCAATTCATGCAATTCGAGATTTTCATAATTTCAAAGAGTTAATGTATGATATAATTATGCCAAAAGCATCCAATGTATAATTTTTGTCTCTTGGGATGTCCTATTTGAATTTTAAATTATAAATAATGCAATATTGCATATTATATTAGAAACCAATTTTATTCTATTTATCTACTCCAAAATTGAATTCTGAAATGACTCATCTTTTCAGCACCATAACTGAGTTGAATCCTTCCAAGATGTAATGTTCATTTAAATTTAGATTTGTTCGTTGTTATGAACTACCTACACATGGAAACAACGAGATATTAAGTTTGAAATATGACTTTCATGATCGAGAAGTAAAAAATATTATTCTTTTATTTGTACAAAATTTTAATTATTACGTATTTACTAATGTGATAATTTTCTTCTATATTACAAAGTTTACGGATACATGATAGTATAAAATGTCCCGTAATGGAAATGATTAAATTAATTCTAAAGAAAGTACGTATCTTATTAGGAGACACCTTATAAAATTTATTGGCATTGTTTTGGAATACACATAATAAATATTAATAAAACAACTTTTCTGGTTTATACATAATTTATTTATAATTGCATATTTCATTTTTCTTTAAGAATAATAGGCTGTTGTATATATTATGAAGATATTTTGTAGATAAAATCATAATTCATTTGGATAAAGATATTGATAAAATAATTATTGTTATCATTCAAACGTGTCAAACACGTGTCATGTCACAAAATTGTTTGTGAATGTAGATTTAGATGAAATTATTGAATTTAAAAAAAATTATTTCTCATTAATTTTATTCAATTTGATTTAAAAATATTTTTTTTATCACATGTTAAAAAATAATAATATATAGCTTCTCAAAAATTAAAGAATTAAATATGTATTAAGGTTGGTGGTCGACATCAATACACTAAACACGATAAGCATCATATCATTGTCTTATGTTAACACAATCTAAAATTTTGATATATGATAGTGATTATTAGCCAAAAAATTAATCGACATGCATTGTATTTAAGAAAGTTTTTTAAAATTATCGAAAAAATAGTTTTTATAATTATATTATTTTTTCAATATAAATGTCTATTCATTTTTCATTAATTTTTAATAATATAATCTTGTACATCGCACGGGTTAAATACTAGTATACATACAAAACTCACATACTGATAAAGCAAAAAGAAATACAAATACAAATATTACATGACATTTGGATAGTAAGAACATAAAAGGAAGTCAAATTTCACACCGTCGCAATATTTGTTTGCATCTCCTCAATTTCCATCTCTATCTGGAAACAATAAAAAAAAATTCCCAGTACTCAAATCAAATTATAACTTATTTTAAATTTTCATTATAGAAGAAAAATACGTATTATATATTATATTTATTTTTGGAATTGGCTTATACAAAATCAAGTAGTCCAACTCTAGTAGTATCAAATGTATTTGGAATTGGCTTATACAAAATATTCAAATTTATACCTAATATTGAATTTCTTTTGGATTGTGAAATTTAGGGGTCCATGATCCTAACCTTCTTTGTTGATATTTGAATGATTTTGAAATATTTCTTAGAAATTTATCATTTTGATGCATCAAAAAGCTACTTTTCTTTTTATTTAGTAAACTAGTGACACGTACGATTGTTCATATCAAAGTTTTCACGAGAAAGGCACAAAAAATGCATTTATGGGCATTTGAAACGGAGGACATGTGACCTCTAAATTATTGTTAATATTGGTGTATAGAAATTTTTCAAAATTAAAAGTAAATAATAATGGAGTGTTAGTATGATAGGCACAAAATTACTCGTAGGCACGAGAATTATATATTAAGCCAAAGTTGATATAATGAAATTTAATGTAAAATTAAACTGAAAAGAAAAATAAAAAGAGAATGGACAACATCTCGATAATACATTAAGCAATAATAGCTAATATTGAACATTCGAGTCGCACATTCAAAAAAACATATCCATAATACATGAAACAAGCTCTGTTCAAACTAAAGTCAATATGTGTGAGCCAAATTGTTAATAACAAAAATATAGAAGCAATGAACGAAAACAATCTCGTAAAGCCAAAGCACTAAACGAAAATGAGCACACTATTGAAAATATGAATATTGAGTATAAAAGAACAACAAGAAAACAGTAACTCAAATCTTGGTCAGTACGAAGTATATTTTTCTTAAAATAGATTTTCTCCTCCGAAGGTGCTTCGAGGATCAGAACAGACAACTGTTTCTTATGATACGCCGACAAAACCATGCAGCAACTTAGCACGATGTAACTACACCGACAAACTGAAAATGTACATTCACTTTATCACCAAAACTTAATGGATGCCTAATAAAAAGCTAACAATATGAAATGCAAAAGAATGTTTGAGTGAGATTTTGAGTGTGCTTGTAAATATATTTTATACATGTGGATTGAGGAAATTATCACACTATTTATAAGCTCCAAAATACAAATCAATTAATCTTGCAATTAACTCAAGAATATGAAGATTCAAAAGCCTCCAATTAACTCAATAATGTGGAAAGTCAAAAGACACTTCCACAATCATGAACCAAAACTAACTCAAAAATACGAAGAGTCAAAAGACACTCTCACATTCATGAGTCATAACTTTCATTCATACTTTAAATTTGATTCGAATTTCCTACAATAAGTTGCAACACATAAGACAATATATCAATAACAATAACAACTCTAATTGTAGGAATTTTAGTATTGTTTTGAGCTCTTCATTTATCTATGTCATTTTTAATACATTTTTGAGATGTACAGGAGTGTTCATTAAACGGTTTACAAAAAACCGATCAGACCATAAATTTTGGTTTTTTTGGTTCGGTTTAAACGGTTTTTCGGTCGATTATGATTTTGATTTTTTTTACTTTCGATTTTTCGGTTCGGTTATCGGTTTTTGAAATTTTAAAACCGAAAAAACCGAACCGACCATTTAAAATATAATAAATAATAAAAAATTAATATAAGTAATTTAATAAATAATTAATATAAGTAATTTCATTAGGTTTTTTTATTGTTTACAATTGCCATAGCTATATTTTTTATTATTTTATTTTGATATTTGTGAGATACTTAACAAATTTGTTACAAGAATTATAGCTATGCCTTTTGATTACTTTACTTTAATTTTTTGTAAGATAATCAAAACCAATTTGATTGTGGTTTTTTATTATATTTTTTTAAAATTTATAACGTAAAACTTCATTTATAACTAAATTTATTACACTAACCGTAATAACCGAATGTAATAACCAAACCGTAATACAAAAAATCCAAACNTATAAGACAATATATCAATAACAATAACAACTCTAATTATCGTCATTAAATTGTAGGAATTTTAGTATTGTTTTGAGCTCTTCATTTATCTATGTCATTTTTAATACATTTTTGTGATGCACACGTGCTACATCTACTTGAGCATCTACCGATTAAGCTATTTTTTTCGTTTTGATTTTGTTTCTCACTCGAACTTGCAATGGACATTGAATTGAACATGTCTCCTCACTAGAGTTACATGTGGCAAAAATATGTTTTTTTCCATAAATTCATCAAATGTTCTCAATGCATTTTCTTGCAGCGATGTCCCTTGTAGGAAGCCCAACTAAATCTATAACTTGTGCTCGAGCCTCTTCCCAATGCTCGCAAACACTGGATTTTTGGACTTAAATTTTGCTTCAGGATAAATGAAAAGGAAACGGTTAAAAGTGTACATATATTTTAATTTTTAATTACATTGAACTTAGACAATAATTAGACTATGAGTAGGTCTCTTGTAAGACGGTCTCACGAATCTTTATCTGTGAGACCGGTCAATCCTACCGATATTCACAATAAAAAGTAATACTCTTAGCATAAAAAGTAATATATTTTCATGGATGACTCAAATAAGAGATCTGTCTCTCAAAATATGACCCGTGAGACCGTCTCACACAAGTTTTTGCCGGTCAGATTTGGGGTTGGAGATAAAGCTTGTGATTGTGGAAATGCGATTGGATTGTCATACCAAATAATTGCTTTTAAATTTTGTATACATATAGTAGAAGACATAAAGCTTGTGATTGTGGAAATGCGATTGGATTGTCATACCAAATAATTGCTTTTAAATTTTGTATACATATAGTAGAAGACAAAAACTTGGGTGAGACGGTCTCACTGGTCCTATTTTGAGAGACGGATCTCTTATTTGAGTCATCCATGAAAATATATTACTTTTTATGCTAAGAGTATTACTTTTTATTGTGAATATCGGTAGGATTGACCGGTCTCACAGATAAAGATTCGTGAGACCGTCTCACAAGAGACCTACTGACCCCATCTACTCTCATTTTTTCCTTGATTTATTTATTCTCACATGGCTATTAATTGTACCAAGCATCCACTAATGTCTTCACACACACACACTTTCACAAAATATTTGACGATTTTTCACCTCAAAATTTGTACCAAATACACTGCTCACTTATTTCCTTGTTCTTGTGTAACATAATAAAAAAAATGACAAAATTATAAAGAAAAAAAACATAAAATTAGAGGGTGGGAAAGCTAACTTGGATCTGGGCAAGAACACCCTTTTTCTTAAAAGTATTAGCGACTTCTGAAACAATGAATGTCGACGGTGAGGTAAAAATGAAGTCTTGCTTGTTTCAATTTTTAGATCTAAAAACTTATGCGGTGAGTTGGTCAATGCCCGGACTGAATGAACTATAGTTGAGGGTGATTAAAATTGAAAAAATTTTAAAAAAGAGGAAAAAGTAAAATCAACGTATAAAAGTTAACTAAAATAGTTGTGAACAAAACCAGACATGTTTCATCTGCTGAGTAGATTCAGACCCGATCTCTAATGGTACGGTCGACGAAACTATTCCACTATGTATCATTTTTGTCCTTGAAAATACTTGTTGATTTACTAAGCATTGAACAACCTTGCAACATTAGTTTAGCATCACTGAACAAACCATCATCATAATTCTTTAGTCATTCTTATGCTATTCAATTTCCACAAACGTCGGTTTAGCGATACTAAACTACAATCTTACCAAACTTCACAATGTCACACATGTTAAATTACAATTACTTATCTAACCTTTACTCAATCATGATGAAAATTCCTAAATTAAGTATTAATCTATTTTTATAATTCATAATCTTATTTAAATATATCTGGTTAACTATTTCTAGTTGAATTTTATTAGATTTAAATAAATTAAATTGTCATGAAATTCCAATTTTCACCTAAAACAACATATTGAAATTAAATATTATTTCTAATCGACTTAATCATATGTTGATTGACGTCTTTGAAGTTATCTTTAAGCAATCATCTTTGGATTCAAAATTAATCAACAAATATGTAAATAGTTGATGAGTAGGTCTCATGTGAGACGGTCTAACGGATCTTTATCAGTGAGACGGGTCAACACTATCGATATTCAGAATAAAAAGTAATACTCTTAACATAAAAAGTAATATTTTTTCATGGATGACCCAAATAAGATATCCGTCTCACAAAATACGAATCGTGAGACCGTCTCACACAAGTTTTTGTCATAGTTGATTATGATATTCACTAACAATATTAAATCAACATCAATTAATGACTAAACGTAAAAAGATTAATTTATTAAAAAAATTAAATATCAAAACATAAGCCCTATCGTAGTCTAGTGTAAAAGATTAATAAATTAAAACTGAACAAAAAAATAAATTAATATTTTAATTCATGAAAATAAAATCGAAAGAGAAATAAGAAAATCCCATTGTGAAATATGATATTTTTGTTGAATTTAGCTTTCTCCTCTCTTTAGCCCTAACCGTCAAAATTTAGTTGTCAAAAGTCCACTCCTGATGGATTCTAGTTGCTTAAGATTACCGAGTTAGGGTTCATTTTTCGTGGTAAATGTTTCGAATTTGGAATTATTTATCAGCTCTTTAATTCAGTTGATTCACGTGAGTTTATGGTGATATTTGTCCAGGTTTGTATCCTAGTATTGGATAAGTTAATGCGTCATGAATATTTTCCTTGCATCTGCCTATGCGTCTGATTGTAATTTGTGGAGATTCAACGTATGATTATTTTACTTGACGATTACAGCCTTTTTGCTTTATGATTCTCATCTGGGTATTGAAGGCCTTCTCGTCATCCTTACAATTCTATGTTATTGTCTGCAAGTGATTACTTTGGAATTTTCGTGAACTGGGAAAGAGTTTGATTTCCTGTGTGTCATTTTTTATATTAAGACCGGGTAAATTTTTTTCATTTTTAACACGGGCAGAGCATCTTGCTAAATGCGTATGTGGCCGTATGATTATAGTGATATTGGAGGAGGTGGTGTAGCGTAAAACATGGGAAGTAGTGAAGTTGATAAATCCTCCAAGGAGGGGAAAGAAGCGAAGGAACCAAAGACTCCTTCACAGGTTATCCTGCTGGTGGCTCTTGGTATCATGTACTCTTATGGTATTTTTCACTAGATTATGATTTGAAATATTGCATTTTTTTGGGGAAATTTCCAGGAACGTACTCCAGCTGTTCAAGGCATGGTTGCTGCCGATTGGTCTGGATTTCAGGTTACTTTTCATCTGGTTGTACCTCATTAACTTTGAATTTTCTAGTTATATGGTGTGGATTGTGGTTATGTAGGCATATTCTCCTATGCCTCCACCTGGTTTCTTGGCATCAAGTCCACAGGCCCACCCTCACATGTGGGGTGTTCAGGTATAACATTTCTTGGTTTGTTTTTGTTCAGACGCATAATCTAACAATTATTACATTTTTTAAGTCATATATCAGCTTATATGCACATAGAGTTATCGGAGATGAGAACTTAACTTAGGATAAATAGTTAGCCAACCTAAATTTCAACGTATGACATTTGAAGACTACAATAAGTTGACGTCGCTTTACTATTGTTATAAGTTTCTGCCTAGCTGTAGTGTATCCCCTATGCAATCATGATATTGTTCATACCCTGTAAAGAAATGAAGTAGGGCTCTTTATAAATTTCACAAGTTGCATTGCTCCAAAATTCCGTGGTTTATTGGAATAATAACATATGCATGCTTTGAGTGCTTCTAGTTCTACTAGTGAATTTTCAGAAATCATAGTGCAATGTTCCAATGAGATACCAACGGAAACAAAGTCTTGCACAGTGAACTTTAGATGCGTCCAACAAGTATCGAGCCATGTGACAAAACATTTCTGCTTAGCTAACTTATCCCAGTATCGGTTCCCGACTAGCTTTTCCGGAGTTTCTGGTATTGAGGGGAGGTGTGAACATAAAGAATTGGTGATTCAGGGATGA
Organism: Primulina huaijiensis; assembly: GCF_012295235.1. NCBI lineage: Eukaryota > Viridiplantae > Streptophyta > Magnoliopsida > Lamiales > Gesneriaceae > Primulina > Primulina huaijiensis. The sequence goes on along the minus strand of NC_133312.1, from coordinate 4,999,685 downwards.
TAAGAGTTTGATTAACAAAGATGGCTCCAAATTAGATTTGGTAAAATTTTAGAAACTGGTTCTTGAGCTAATTATCTGTGGACGAGGGAAAATTTTGAGAAAGGAGAGATTTATATCCATATCATAAGCAGGAGGTAGATATGTATGTTGTTATTATGGCTTGTGGTAGAATTTGACTTCTTGCGAAATATACCGTGATTCATGCCTAAGCAGGTTCATCCAGCGCATGGTATCTAAAACTCCATTTATTCGTGAACTCCTCGATTATTTCTAATTGTCAATTTTGCGTTTAGCCTTATTAAGTGAAAATATCTGATACACTTACCTACATTAATATTTGGAATTGTAACCTTTGTACTTAATTTCTTATGTTCTCTATATTTCTATATGATTGCTTTTTTACTACTTTAGGCTCTGTTGACAATCATGTATATATTTTGTGTTCTGCAAATTGCAGCAATTTATTCCACCCTATGGCACCCCTCCACATCCATACGTCGCTATGTACCCTCATGGGGGTATATATGCACATCCAACTATGGCTCCGGTACATTTTCTTTAAGTTTCTATTGTTGAGCATGTTAATGCTTAAGTTCATCTTGGTGCATCTTCCTTAATACACCTGGTGTCTTTGAATTTGTTTTTAGGGATCTTATCCTTTTAGTCCTTTCACTATGCCTTCTTCAAACGGTGTCGCTGAAGCCTCCGTGAGTCAACATGGCACTTGAGATTTTTTCCCTCCATTTTTCTTTCAATGTGATATATGCAACATGAACTAATTGGAAATGAATGTTTATATGTACATAAAGGCCAACTCTCCAAGCAACATGGAGGTGGATGGAAAGTCATCTGAAGGGAAGGAAAAACTGCCAATCAAAAGATCCAAGGGAAGTTTGGGCAGTTTAAATATGATCACTGGGAAGAATAATGAACCTGGCAAAATGTCAGGTGCCTCTGCAAATGGTTCGCATTCCAAAAGGTATGGTCAATGTGTGAAAAAACATAGTACATAGTTAAGGGACATAAATAAACATCATTGTTCATATGTTGTTAGTATATGAAAGCTCACTCATCCACAAATTTGTTAATTGATGGGGAGGGGGGGGGGGGTAGGTCCTGGAGAGGATCATCTATGTTGTTTTTGTGTTTTCCTTCCCATTCCTTCTCTTTGTTTGCTGGTACTTGTCCTATCAATTATTTAATTATGAGGACGAATTTGTGTTACCTATGTTTTTTCTTAAAATAATCTGTTGGTTCTGAACATTGTTTTAAATTTCTCAATCGCGCTGTTTGATTGACAAAATCTTCAGTGCTGAAAGTGCAAGTGAAGGTTCAAGTGAAGGAAGTGATGCTGATTCTGAAAATGTAAGTTTTACATTTGCACTTTTACAAGTTGCTAAAAATTAACAATCTTGTGCTTTAATTTTTTGTATTTCATGGCATCAATTAATTAATAATGTTACGTTCAACATATATCAACTGAAAAGTTTTGATGCTTGATCATCATATCTTGAGACACATTTTTGTTTGCAATTGTGTAGTTTGGATTCTTCTTGAATCAGATGTAGATCCGTTTAGATTGGATCAAATAATGTCTTGGATTCTTCTTGAATCAGATGTAGATCCGTTTAGATTGGATCAAATAATGTCTAAACACAATAGAAGTAACTTATTAGGTGCTGTACTCTGTATTCAGAAAACGTAATTCACAGTAAGTTGTACTGGGATATATATTGGATAGACAAGTGATCCCATACAAACACGACTTGTAGTAATCACTCACAAATATAGAACTTACAAAAAATTATTCTCTAGAGTCTAGCTCAAGTAATCACAAAATATTAGCAGTCTGGTTGTCCTATGAAATTTGCACCATTTTAAACATGAAGATACTACTTTCTTACTAGTTGCTATATCAAAGATCAGTCATTATCTCTCGAAGTTTGGATATTACAAAAGAAAAATTTGTAAAGAAAATTCTGATATCTTCATTAGTCCATCTTAATAATTAGCATAAATGAACGATTTTCAGGACAATTCACGTTTTGTGGTTATCTTGAATGTTGCTCAAGTGTTCTTTCAAAGGAGCAGTTTTCACATACTCAAGCAATCAAGTGTGACTTTGATATTTGCTTTGTATATTTGGGTCATATAGTACCTGGCCAAAAAGAATTGACAGACCATAGGAAATGACCAACAACTCCAGCTTTCTTAGAGAAACAAGAAATATTGGAGTCTCCCACGATAAGCTTTGTATGTTGAAAATTTATGGCCCCTGATAAGTTTACGTTTGTTGTTTTTTCTTTTCCTGTCACTCGGGGTGAACTAATTTCAGCCTAGAAGTAAAAATTAACTCGCCCAGAAGATCAGGCTGAGGTACTTTTAGCTCGGAACTATTGGTGTTAAAAAACTCCTATGTGAACACCCAGCCTAGTACTATAGCCCGGTGACATATTTTTTTAAACATTGATTTTTTAAATGTATAAACGTAGAATTGAGAGAAATGTCGAAAAATCAGGATTCTCTTTAAAATGTAAATTATCACGTATTTTTTATTACTAAAACAAAATTAAAATAGGTACAGAAAAAATGTTGGTACAAAAATGAAACATATATCTTTTAATTGCTGGTGGGTACCCCAGGCTGGTCTTGGTTGCTCCATATGAAAAAAGCCACACGGTTATAAGTCGCATCAGGTTCATTATTACCATTTACCGCCCAGTTACTGACCGGAATTAAGTGGATCAAATTTAATTGGTCTTGTTTTCACCTGATCGGATAGGGTTTTGGGTTTCCTGCTTTCTATTTTTCCCCTAGCTGTTAGAAAGCTATTACAATCCTCTGATAAGATTGCAAATAATCATGTGTGTTTAGAGATTTAGATCACACTTGTTGTTCCGTCTGAACTTTCTTTATTATTTTTGCAGGAATTGCCAGAGAAGTCTGGTGACCAACAAGATTCAGGTACGGTTCTTGTAGACTTTACTTCTACTGCTGTCTTAACCCAGTTTCTGAACCTTTTCATGACTCGTGTTATTTTGCTACAGCTGAACTGTCTCAGAGTAGCAATGCTGCTCACAATTCTCAGAATGGAGGGATGGCTGTGCCTCACCCTATGGTAAATCAAACAATGGCTGTTATGCCAATGCCAGCATCAGGGGCTGTAGGTGGTATTCCTGGTCCCACAACTAACTTAAACATTGGAATGGATTATTGGGGTGCTGCTCCGACATCTGCTATGCCTCCAATGCGAGGAAAGGTACCTGGTTCTTCAGTTGTTGGAGGAATGGTCTCTTCTGGATCACGGGACAATGCTCAGGCACAGCCCTGGATACAGGTTTCAATTCTTTTCTTTATTTAACCTAATAACTGGTGGGTGCCCTGCGTCACTTTTTATTCTTATTATAACTTGGTTTTGAAGTTGCCAAAATAGGTTTTGATATGACGAGGATTGTTCTAATCCTTTAAGATGGAGATTATCCTAGTCATATGAGGATAATTTTTATTTTTAAAGATGAATCAGTTGGAGTATGATAATAGGCGGCCCAGAGCCTATAAATAGTCTCATTGGTCACCTGTACAGACCAGTCGAATACCCTTCTCCAGATATTAAGTCAAATATGTCTTATTTCAACGAATACCTGAGTAAGGAACATATAGAGCCATTAAAAAGTTGCATCAACAATGGAAACAGTCGTATTAACCGTGACATATTAAAGTTAAAGTAACGATGGTACTTTTGTATCATTGCTTCGCGTGCTCTTTTACGACTTCCATTTGTGGTGCATGCAATGATGATTACTTTTCATGTATTTTCATTACCGACATGTATCCATCCACATTATCAAAGATTGCAAATAACATTGTGTGCTAAAAATAAAAGGTTGATTGAGCATCTGAAGAAAAGCAGAATGGAAAATGGATCGAAGAACATTGAACGGTAACAGTGCAAGATCATAAAAGCGAAGATTGTTGGAGAGCTAATGACGAATTCTGATAGTTTTATGATTCGATTCACCATTTATCATCCTAATTTCACAATCTTCGCATGATCAAGACGATGGGTATTTTTTAATGATCGGATATCGGTTTTTTACTGTGGATAATTTTTCTAGATCGCACAGTACATACTAAGCTGTCTCGACAGAGTCTATGCTTTCCTTTTTAACTTGTGAGTTATTGATATTATTTCCTCTCTATAGAGAATATATTCTTGTGTTTTGCCTTCTGGACCTTGACCTTCTACATGTTCACTGTGAGTCCAGGACGAACGGGAGCTCAAAAGACAGAGAAGAAAGCAGTCCAACAGGGAATCTGCTCGTCGATCTAGACTACGCAAGCAGGTAATTGGCAAATACTTCCATTTCTCATTTTAGTTAGTCAAGCCTCCTTTATGTCTGATTGTGTTACTTGTTTTTGGTTGCGGAATCAGGCAGAATGTGATGAACTTGCCCAACGTGCAGAAGCAATGAGAGAAGAAAATGCATCTCTGAGGACAGAATTGGCTCGGATAAGGAATGAGTACGAGCAACTTCTTGCCCAGAATGCATCACTCGAGGTATTATCTGTATTTGAGCCTGTTGTAATCTTACTGTACTTGGGAAGTACATCTAACAAAATCCGATGCTCAGTTTTTGTTGTGGCATGTGCTCCTCAGTACTCACTTTAGAAGTATGCACCCACATAACACTTTTGATAACTGGTGATTTTCGGCAATACTTCGACCAAGTATGAAAATCATTTTATTCGAGAACTATTTATTCACTGGGGCTTTGAGGAAGCAGTATTGATCATTTTATGGTACACTTCTTCACATTTTCTTGCCGGTAATAATTTGCCAAATGTGGTTTTCAGGAGCGACTTGGTGAACTACCTGATCAAGAAGATCGAAGGTGCAGTCCAGGTGATCAGTGATCAGCCAGCAACACCTAATAGACAGGAGATCACATGCAGGACATGTGATATAGTGATAGTTGAGAGCTCGGTTGTCCTTTTAGTCACAGAATCTGTATGTCTATTACTGTTGATCGTGTTTGTTTTGACCGAATCTTTCACGGTCGGATGAACACAACCGCCATTGAGCTGATGACAGGTGTCGTTACCCTCGACTCTGTTACCAAATGATGTTGAATTGTATTTTATATGTTTATTAAAATGGGTGATAGGAAGGGTTCCAGGAATATATTACGCTACAAAACACGCCCTTCTTCATTTAGCTTGATGTTTTTTGTTGGTTAATAGTTATTGTTTGACGTGCCAATTCAGCCATTGTGATATTTTATGGGCCTGCTGTGTCGTGGTAAGATCAAATCACAGCTCTAAAACTAAAGGGTAGTGAATATACATGTAAAAATGACAACCGCATATTCGTGTAAAATTTGTCAGTTTAGTTCAATATAAAAAAAAGTCGATCGACCGTTCGACCTTTAGTCAATCTTGAGCCCGCTCATAAGTCAGCGGAAGAACTACAACCTCTCGATTTTGGGTTTGATTATTCAAAAATCGACCCTGAAATCAATTTTTTCTGTTTAATATCAACTTATTTATGCCCTTCTTATAGGGCCTCTCTCCAATTGATTTTGAGTTTCAAATATGAAAAAAAAATACTAACCTTGTTTAGAGCCCCAATTATACTACAAGATGAAAATTGATAAAGTTAACTAGAGTGTGAAATATGGGAAAAAGCACAATGCTTAAGCCAAAGTCTAACTACCATCACATTATTTCTCAAGTCATTGCAAAACAAAAAAAAATGGAATGGGGGAGCAGAATAATCAGGTAAAGAGGGGAAACGAGCAATAAAATCAAAACACAGTAATATATTGGCAATTAAAAGGTACAGTTGAGGCAAATGATCAAATATAAAATGGAAGCACCAAACAACTCCTCTCTCACACAATCCGCTCCAATTCTCTGGCATAACTGAGTGTTTGGTTGATCAGCTGCAAAGACGGAATCTCCTTGCAAGGTGTCGATTCTTTAGATCTTTGGAAAAATACAAACCCGTTCTTGATCTCCCACTCGGTACGCTCCTGCATATTCCAACATCATACCAAGTATCACTGCTCCAATACCAATAACAAGATAGAAAAATAGTCTATGATAAGAGAAAAATAGACATTTTACATCGTCATATTCAGAAGCCAACTTGAGAGGTAACATGCTAGAGTTATAGTGGGATTGGAGAAAATACAGGCAACAATTTTTACCTCCTTGATGTATTCGGATAATTCTTGGTCCGAAGAAAACAGCAGCATTTGCCTTGCATCTTTTATTGAAAGGGAATCATATGTCTTTTCACTGCATCCAGCTATCTCATCCCTACCACCGAAAAAAAATAAAGTCCCGAAAAACGTGGAATTTTGGTCTTATCATAATGAAAAAGGCATATAATCACATTAATGGCTATAATTTAAATTACATAATAGGATCAAAAACAGGAACCAAAGGTTCACAAAGAGAAGTCTGAATAAATGCCAATTGTGTAGGAAATACAATGAACAAGTGGAATTAAAAGGATAAAGGAAAAGATCAGTATATCAAATCGCAAGGTATGACCAAAATACAGAAATGCTTATATCACTACTAAATCAACTCAATCAGGAAATGTTACCTGACTGTTTTTGCCAGTAAGTCCATGAAATAAACATATGTTTCATGAGGTACTGTTTGTCTAGCACTTAATACACAGTTGTAGGCTCCTTCCATGAAAGATTGCTCCAACTCAACTGCATGCTTGATGCAAGGATTCTCTAAAGCATTGGGAGGAAGTAATTCCAACTCGGTGTGGAATTCGGCAATTCTGTTTTGCACAAGAAGTCTCAAAAGGTTGAGACCCAAAATAGGATACTCCTCAGCTGATGGTGGGAGACGACTACTGTTCCATTACATCAAATGGTAAAAACAAATGCCTGAGAACTTAAAACACACCACTTCAAATTGCTCTATAGTCTATGCATTAAAAAGGTTGTCAACTTATAATTCATCGCGAAATAAAAATATGAAAGCATGGAAAAAATCAGTTCGATTTTCAAATAAGACATGAAACTAAGCAGCAAAGAATATAAACTTTGAATATAGAAAAATCATCAATTACTAAATTAGTTTAATTAGGTCATGACCTCTAAAATATTTGTGATAGGATTCAGTTCTTAAACATTAATGCTGATTCATCAATATTCCGATGAAAGAACCATGACGTCCACAAAAAGCTTGTGACATCACAAGAGATGAGCCAACCAAGAGGAGCATGGTTATATAATTTTCCGCAAATAAATTAAAACCTGATTTCTGATTCTCTGCTATCCAAATTAACATGTAATAAACTTATGTGTGCCAGCAAGTAGAAACCAAGTTAAGTTACCGGGCATCCGTATAGTAGGGTTTCAATTGGAAAAAATCCCGCTCAAAAGCATCCTGATCCTCAATTTTCACACTGAGAATAACTGCATATTCATATATATGCCCTGAAAAAAGGTCAAAGCAAAAGACATACAAAGTATTGAGAAAAATCAATCCCGAATGTAATGATAAACATCCAAAAGATACGAGTAATAATAAAAGGACAGCAATACTTGCTAGCGTCAATTCACGGATGTTATTTGGTGTTTCCTGAAATAAAGGAGGTAGGCTCTTAAATTCAGTCAATAGAACCTGCAAAAAATACACAATACACCATACATTAGCAAGTAGCAATATCAATCTCAATCAATTCCAAAGAAATGATAATTTCCATTGTGCTAAATTAAGTACATTCCAAATTGAACTTGTAAGAAAATCAAGTTCCTCGCGTTTCACTTGGAACTATCTAAACCTATATGTTTCTTGATCTTACCCCTCCAAATTCAATTTCCAGCAAAAACACTTTTCCACACTAGCCCAAATAAATATCCAGATCTAACTTCGTGTACTGATTTCGGGCAAAAGTGCTAAACCATAAAGCTACGTACGAACATTAATTACAAAAACCGGAGCTTCTCCCTACCATTAGATGAAGCAAAATCGATATATTTCAGTCATCCCCACTCTGTACACTTTAACCGTAGCATGTCTCACACCAGTCACCGAAGACAAGAAATTACACATCCAGAAACCTAAAACGTTTATTTCAAACAACGAGCAATACATGTTTACAAAAATTAGTTGAATTCCGAACCAAAAAAAAAAAAAGGAAACTTTACCTTGAGCTGCGAGAGGAGTCTATCACAAGTATCATAATCCTTCCGCATGAAAGACGCTTGAAACCTATCAAACATTTGGGAAACCTCTGTGATTTTCGAATCCATTGAGGTCTTCAACGATTTTTCTTCAAAAAAATTTGAGGCTTTTCAGAAGAACATAAAAGGATCCGCCCCTCTGCGATATGCAGAAGTAAGAAGTGTGCTGAAAGCAAATGGATCTAACCAGTTTGGATGTTAATAGATCGGGTTGACCCGAATTTATTGACCCTGATATGTTGGACCACAAGCCTCGGGATGATAATGGGTAGGGTATGGGTCGGATTTCATACATCCATCCCCATACCCATTTATTAAATTCATCCACATATCCATCCCCATACCCATCGGATATTAAATTTCATCATCATCCTCATACTCTACCCAAATACCCTATTATCATATACAATTGAATTTTTTCAAATTTAAATTGTTTCAATTAAGTTATGAATATTTAATCGGGTCTAAAAATTCCTTCATATCCTCTTCTATTCGAGTCGAGTATCGAATCCTCCAACGAGTTCGAAGGAAATTGTCATCCCTACACAAGCCATCTGAGCGTTGCTCGTGTTTTATACATACCGGTGACTATTTTGCATGAATTATGCGTTTGTTCAATTTATTTTTATAATTAATTTAATTTAAATTCGAATAACGATAATATTATAATTATAAAAATTCATAACGAATTATACTGTAATTTGAAATTATTATATATTCTAATTTGAATTGATTATATTTAAATAAATATTATATCATAATTGTAAAAATTAATGAGAGAATAACCTATAAATTTGAAATAATGAATTTTTTTTATAAAAAAATAGATACAGCTATATTATATCCACACTTAATAAATAGTAAGAGATTAGCGATCAGACATAAATACATAAATATTATGTATTTGATATATTTTGTTTTTCAATTTTTGATTTATTTATGATACATAAACACACAAGATTAGACTGAAATTATGATTATGCAACATTAAATTATAGTTTTGTCATTTGATAACTAAATAGGTTTTTTTTTTTTNCTAAACGAATGACTTTGATTCTGTCTGCTCTGAACCTCCTTGGTTGGTACTTGCACTTGGTCTTGCTTCATGTTTTTCAAATCCTGGAAACCACCATATTTTTGCTCTGAATAACACGATAATACCGTACTTGGAACACACACTTCGCCACCGTCATTTGGTGTGTCCAATGATTTTGGAGGAGAGTCCTCACAGAGGTTCACAAGTGAAGGACTTTTCAAATCAATCCCAAATAATCGACATGTTACAACAGTATCAAATTTCTTTGCTTCATTCTGGGAAGACAAAGGACTGTTGCTTTGTTTTCCCATGTTTGACGCTGAAGGGTTTAAAATGATAGACCTAGCTGATACACCTTTACTTTCTTCCGTTTCTTCAGTAATCATTTTCAAAGAAGTATTTAGATGGGGTGTAGCTTGCATAATAGCCATGTGGTTGCTCCCTCGTTCCTCAAGATTGCAATTAATTTGAAAGGATTCGTGACCCAGATTCCAGGCAGTTGACACAGTTGAAGTTGGTGTTTCTAAAATATAAGTTACAAGAAATGATGTGGTTATGATAAAATGTTGGAGAAGAAATACGGAAAAATACCGGAAAGAGAATCTAACCAGGAACCGGGATTTCAACATGTGATCGGAGCCTTTTATTCTTCATAATCTGGGTCTGAATAACGCTTGTGGGTGTTGACACCACAAATGGTTCGATCTCCCAGGGAGAAACCCTTTCAGGTCTCGAAATAGATGCATGTTCATCCCATTGAACCTGGAAATTAACAGCAATCAGCAATCTGGAGAATTTCCGGGTTGATGAAAGTATGAAACAGAAGCCAGCATATCAGCAATAGCACGAACCTTTAGTGATCGCCATTTAGAATATTCCCAATTGGAAGATTTATCCTCGACACCAACAATTGTACCCGAAAACCTGATTGCTCAGAAAAAGAGAATTTTTAGCCATTCAAAAGATGCAAACTCATAACAAGATAGTTTATGGTGAAAAATAACCTTCTCTCCTGAGAATCCTCCCCCTCAAAACGCATCTTGAATCTCATGCCAACTCCAAATTCATGGTTTACAGATTCAAGATATTTGTTAAGGCCTATGATGAACTGACTTGTTCTGGAAAGTTTTAAGACGGAAAAAGCAAATAAGGACATTATGAGCTAAACCACATAAACATTGTTGCTAAACCACATAAACATTGTTGCAGGTAAACTTGTATCAGACCTCGGCTTGTAGTAAATAACAAATGGTGTTTGAGTTGAAACAGCGTGAGATGCAGTGGCAAGCACTCCGAGGTGCATGCTCTGACTTGAAATAACTGACGATGGCATCGAGCTTTGTTGACGGGTATGGCGTCTGAGCCCAACACGTAATTCTCCATTCTCTCCCCTGGAAAGAAAAGGCCATAACTTGACCAAATTTTCAAAAAAAAAATCTGGTTGCCAACTCACAACAATTATACTACGGAGTATGTTTTGATAATAAAAGTAGAAAACATTCAGAAAACACAGATATAATATAGACATTGTTAAAAAAAAAGAACGGAACAAAAAACAGCAACTTTTCGCAAGCAAGTAGTATAGAGATTGACATCATCTTTACTTACTAACTATATCAAGGAAAAAACATGTTTGATTTTCAGCAGGAAAAGCAAGGAAAATTGAATTTATCATAATAATATGCATCAGTGAGAACCTCAAAAATACAAACGAATCCCCAGCAACTAATCTTTTGGAAGTAACAAAGGTACTCCATCCTGTCGTAAGCAAATGCCTTCGAGGTTGACCTGATGNATTCAACATATTTGTTAAGGCCTATGATGAACTGACTTGTTCTGGAAAGTTTTAAGACGGAAAAAGCAAATAAGGACATTATGAGCTAAACCACATAAACATTGTTGCACGTAAACTTGTATCAGACCTCGGCTTGTAGTAAATAACAAATGGTGTTTGAGTTGAAACAGCGTGAGATGCAGTGGCAAGCACTCCGAGGTGCATGCTCTGACTTGAAATAACTGACGATGGCATCGAGCTTTGTTGACGGGTATGGCGTCTGAGCCCAACACGTAATTCTCCATTCTCTCCCCTGGAAAGAAAAGGCCATAACTTGACCAAATTTTCAAAAAAAAAATCTGGTTGCCAACTCACAACAATTATACTACGGAGTATGTTTTGATAATAAAAGTAGAAAACATTCAGAAAACACAGATATAATATAGACATTGTTAAAAAAAAAGAACGGAACAAAAAACAGCAACTTTTCGCAAGCAAGTAGTATAGAGATTGACATCATCTTTACTTACTAACTATATCAAGGAAAAAACATGTTTGATTTTCAGCAGGAAAAGCAAGGAAAATTGAATTTATCATAATAATATGCATCAGTGAGAACCTCAAAAATACAAACGAATCCCCAGCAACTAATCTTTTGGAAGTAACAAAGGTACTCCATCCTGTCGTAAGCAAATGCCTTCGAGGTTGACCTGATGAGTTTACATTAAATATATGTCAGCGTTGAATCAGGAATATAGAATACACGATAATTATCATACATATTTGAACCATTTATTAGAATTCATGAATCAAACAACTTGCCAATGAGTCAAAGGAGTAATCTGTAGTCAGAATCAGACATCACCTCTAAAAATATGCTTAAAATGCCATTCGACCTCATGCAAATCCTTGGCTATTAGTTCTTGCGTTGGTGTCTGTTGGGACATGTCCTGTTTAAAGAGCAATAGCGGAACAATGTGAAAATTTATTCAAAAAAACGAACCAGATATGAAAATGAGTAATCAGGAGAAAAAGGAAGGGTTACCAGAGGAGGCAGGCATTCATTAGCATGTTTTCGAAGGACGGAGAATCCACCATGGGTACTTGTATCTGACGCAGTTAAAACCTTGCAGAATGAGTGCACTGCAGGTCTAGGAGGCTCCTCCGAGGATTTATCAAGGCTTCTTGGCTCATTTTGCTGCAAATATGCGACCATAAAACTTAAGTAAAATTCATGATTTAAACCTGCCAGCATTTTGCTGAATATCACGTAAAGAAAATAAAAAAAGAAAGCACAAAAATAAAATTTAAACAATTCCCAAAAGAAATTAGGTAGAGCGAATAAGTTCTTACGTTTGTATCTGGCATCAAAGTAATCTGTGCATAAACTTCATCAGTGTCTTTTTCAGCCTGTAAAGTATAAAATTCCATAAAATTAGCAAACCATTATACCATTCATATTAACAAGTAAAGTCTTTCAATTGCTAATTCGGGAAAGTATGATAATTACGAAAAAAGTGTATGAAAGTTTTATAACATTCGAATTTTCAAAAAGTAAAGGAGCATGACACATCAAGAAAAGCTAATGCGGGGACCATACCAACAGATGAATGTTGAAAACATGGCAAAGGATCTTTGAAGGCAGATTAAACATTGGTATTCTTTGATTCAGTTCTTGATTTGTTGATGCTTCTAACTGGAAAAAAAAAACACACAAATTTAGACGAAACCCAAGAAGAATGCCACAAAATAAATTCAAAAACAAATTTCACTTTTAAAGTCCAGTATTTCATACAAAGATCTGAAATTTAAACACCCCAAAGTCAAAAATTTCTTCCAAAAAACGAAATGGAAATAAATTCAAACACAACTTACTTGCTCCATGTGACCTTGTGGAAAATAGTAAACTCTTTCCCCAACCTTCGGAACATCCACCAAAGGACCAGCGCAAGCCTTCCATAATTCAACGTTCAGCATATCCTTGCCTCCAGTCCCTGAAATTTACCAAAATCAATAACTAAATTCAAAACCTATAGCCAAAAAACAACTCTCGGGAAGGGGAAAAAAAGACGGTGTAAATTAACAAGTCGTTTCAAAAAATTGACCTTCAACCGAAAATCTGCTCTGCTGCTGAGAAAATGATCCGGTATTTGCCATTAATTTATACCAAAACTCCCCTTTCTAACCAAAGAATCCACCTCAAGATCCTCTAAAAAAAGCTCAAAACTCCAAAATAAAGATAATATCACAACACAAAATGAATCGAATTCTAACCCATCAGCACCAAATTCACCACATCAAACACTCGTAAACACAACTTCAACACAATTTACAACAGCAACCAACAAAACCCAGTAGACTTATCTCCCCAAAAACGCAGTACCAGTTGAATAAAAACCTCAACCACCACACTAAAACCAGAAAAAGCCTGCCTCGGGAAAACGAAAAAGACCGCAAATGTAAAAGTAACAAAGAAAATAAATATTGGAGCACGAGCAGTCACAGAAACGACTCGAAACAATCCAAGAAACAGCTTAAAATACGCCCTGATTGATTGCTTCTCTCCTGTTTAAAAGTTTTTTATTTATTAATTGCGAGTAATTGAGTTGTGTGAGTTTCACAGTACGTGGTTTGGCTTTGGTTGTCTCCTTTTTCACTGCACACACACACATTGCGTGTGGTGTGTAACGCCAACGGATTTAACCGTGGTTAAGGGGTTGGGTTCGATCCGGGTTAGCCGGTTCGAATGACGACATATTTTTGGTGGAAAATAGTTTGGTGGGGTTAGTTTTTTGTGTTTGGACACATGCCATAACTGTAAAACAAGAAAAAAGTTGGGGGCTACAGGCTACTTATTTAATATTATTTTTATTTTTATTTTTTATTTTTCCTTTTTGTGGACATAATTTATTTTCAAAAATAACACTAATAATTCTTATTTGGTTTTTTTTTTTAAATAGCAGGAATTGTATTTGTATTTAAGAAAGTATTTCGATAAATTTGAAATTCTTTCAAATTCATACGTCCAAGTCAACCTTAACAAATCTCATCTCGAATCATTGGTTGAATACTAATTTTAAATCATATTATATTTTTATTTAAAACAATTAGATTTAAGTCCATTTTTAATATGACTAAATCTTAATATAAAACTAAAATAATTCACTATTTTTTTCTTCTTGAGGTGATTTTAAAAATTGGAATTAAAAAATGGAGTACAAGTATGTAACTATTGATAGCAAATTTAGCCAAATTAATACACGAACTAATTATGGTAATCATTATTCTAAAAGGCGTCGTCTAGGTTTTAGGCGGCGTCCATTGTCTCAATTTTTAAAAACACGATGTCTCTAAACACTGTTAAAAAAATCGGTCATTTAGGGTTATATTCAATTATCTATATCCATTCTTATATGTGGGGTGTTGGAAATTTTAATAAAAATTTAAAGGTTGAATAAAAAATTGTGTCTCATGAATGTGGGAGCGTCTTTTGGCTCTCCACATTCTTGAGGTAATTGAAGAGTTTTGACTCTTCATATTCTTGAGTTAATGGGAAGATTAATTGAGTTAATTAATCTTCCATGACTCTTGGTGTGCATTTTGGGGCTTATAAATAGTGGGTTCATTTCCTCATTTCTAGTACATGAAATTTTCTCTCTTTCAAGCTCTCTCTTGCATTACATATTGTTATCTTTCCATTTGGCCTCTCGTAAAATCTCGGTGATAAAGTAAAGGTACGTTTTCAGTTCGCCGTAGTAGTGTCTCGTGCTAAGTCACTGCTGGTTGTTCCGTTGTATCCTGGGAAACAGACGTCCGCTGAAACCTCGAAGCACATACCGGAGAGGGCGAATCTGTTTTAAGGAAACTGTACATTCTACAGGCCTTGGTTTGGTTTTGTTTTCTTTTACATAATAGTCATACTGTAAACATCACACTGGTTTCGGTTATTACTTTATCTCTACAAGTTTATTTTTACGCTACTGGTTTTAGCAATTTTTCTAACAATCTTAAAACAGATTACTCATTACGTGTTGTTTCAGATATGGCTACTGAAACCAGTGTGCAAAGGGAAACAGGTCATGTTGTCCCTCCTCAAGTTGTCCCTCATGGTACCCCACGTGCTGCTGCGGTTACTGTTCCAGCCAGTCACGGTGAAAAATCTGAGAAGTTCAAAAGGTGGCAGCAGAAGATGTTGTTTTACTTGACGATGCTGAACCTGGCAAGATTCCTTACTGAGGAGGCTCCTAAACTCAACGAGGGTGAGGGAGATGTTGATTCTGTTAGTGCGGTTGAGGCATGGAATCATTCTGATTTCTTATGCCGAAACTATGTACTAAACGGATTGACCGATTCGCTCTACAACGTGTTTTGCGAAAAGAAAACGGCTAAAGAACTGTGGGAATCTATTGACAGAAAGTACAAAACCGAGGATGCCGGGGCCAAGAAATTTCTTGTTGGTCGTTTTTTGGACTTTAAAATGGTGGATTCAAAGCCGGTTATCAGCCAAGTTCAAGAACTCCAAGTGATTCTTCACGAGATTCACGGTGAGGGGATGACTTTGAGCGAATCATTCCAAGTGGCCGCTATTGTTGAGAAGCTACCACCAGCTTGGAAGGATTTCAAAAATTACTTGAAGCACAAGCGAAAGGAGATGAATGTTGAGGAGCTCATTGTTCGACTTCGTATCGAGGAAGACAATAAGAGCTCGGAAAGACGATTGTTTTCTCCTATTGCTGCTAAGGCAAATGTTGTCGAGCATGGTCAAAGCTCGAAAAAGAGAACATTTTCCTCTTCCAACAAAAGGTTAAACATGGGACCCAAGGGAGGCATTTCGAAGAAAAAGTTCTCCGGAAAATGCTACGATTGTGATGGTATGGGGCACAAGGCATCTGAGTGTAAGAAGCCGAAGAGAAACCGAGAGCCGAATGTGGTAGAGAACATTGCTCATGAGGTTTCGATCATGAATCTATGTGCTGTAATATCAGAGGTTAATCTGGTGGGTTCTAATCCAAGGGAGTGGTGGATCGACACTGGTGCCACTCGCCATGTTTGCTCCGACAAGGAGATGTTTGCTACTCTTGAGGAATCTATGAATGGGGAAAAGTTATTCATGGGAAATTCCGCCACTTCTGAGATCAAGGGTGAAGGGAAAGTTATCCTAAAGATGACATCTGGAAAAGAACTGACTTTGAACAATGTGTTGTTTGTGCCTGACATCCGCAAGAACTTGGTATCAGGGTCGCTTCTTAACAAGCATGGTTTCTGCATTGTATTCGAGTCAGATAAGGTGGTTTTGTCGAAAAGTGGAATGTTTGTTGGCAAAGGGTATGTTTGTAATGGTTTATTCAAATTCAATGTGATGAATAAAGTTAATGCATTTGCTTACTTGCTTGAGACTTCTTGTTTATGGCATGGTAGACTTGGACACGTTAATTATGATACAATTCGTAGACTAATTAACATGAAAAGCGCTCCTGCATTCCAAGTTGATAAACAACACAAATGTGAAACCTGTGTTGAGGCAAAACTAAAGAGATCATCTTTTCGAACTATTGAAAGAAATAGTGAACCACTTGATATAATTCACAGTGATGTATGTGATTTAAAAGGTGTACAAACTCGTGGTGGAAATAAATATTTCATTACTTTTGTTGACGATAGCACAAAATTTTGTTATGTGTATCTCCTCAAAAGTAAGGATGAAGCTATTGACAAATTTGTCCAATATAAGAGTGAAGTTGAAAATCAACTTAGCAATAAAATTAAGGTGCTAAGAAGTGATCGTGGAGGTGAATATGAATCACCATTTGCTGAGTTTTGTGCTCAACATGGTATCAAACACGAAAGAACTGCACCTTATTCTCCTCAGCAAAATGGCATTGCAAAGAGAAAGAATCGCACCCTGAAAGAAATGATGAATGCGTTATTATTAAGTTCTGCTTTACCACAGAACATGTGGGGAGAAGCTGTTTTAACAGCAAATTACCTTTTAAATAAGGTGCCCCGAAAGAAGCAAGATAAAAGTCCATATGACTTATGGAAAGGTAGACGTCCTTCCTACCAATGCTTGCGAGTGTGGGGGTGTCTTGCGAAGGTAGCAGTACCCACACCAAAGAAAGTAAAGATAGGACCAAAAACTGTGGATTGCATTTTCATTGGATATGCTCAAAACAGTAGTGCGTATCGTTTTCTTGTACATGAATCTCAAATACCTAATATTCACAAGAATACGATAATGGAATCAAGAAATGCTTCGTTCTTTGAACACATGTTTCCATACAAATCTAAGGCAGAACCAAGTTCATCCAAAAGATTGTATGAGACAATTGATAAAGAACAAGAGCTTGATCACGATATTGAACCTAGACGTAGTAAGAGAGCTAGGACAGAGAAATCCTTTGGTCCGGATTTCATCACTTTCATGATGGAAAGTGAACCTCAAAGCTTCAAGGAAACAATAAGTTCATTTGAGGGACCTCTATGGAAAGAGGCTATCAATTCCGAAATGGAATCCATTTTACAAAACCATACGAGGGAATTAGTAAATCTTCCTCCGGGAAGCAAACCGATAGGCTGTAAATGGGTTTTCAAAAGGAAAATGAAATCAGATGGAACCATAGATAAGTATAAAGCTAGATTGGTAATTAAAGGTTACCATCAACGTGAAGGGCTTGATTACTTTGACACATATTCTCCTGTATCGAGAATAACCTCTATTCGTGTGATATTTGCGATTGCCGCCTTACGGAATCTTGAAGTACACCAAATGGATGTAAAGACAGCTTTTCTAAATGGAGATTTAGAAGAGGAAATTTACATGGAACAACCTGAGGGATTTTCTGCGATTGGGCAAGAAAATAAGGTATGTAAATTGGTGAAGTTTCTGTATGACTTAAAACAAGCACCAAAGCAATGGCACGAAAAATTTGATAAAGCCATGATAGAAAGTGGATTTAAATTCAGTGAATGTGACAAATGTGTATACATAAAGAACACTGAAGTTGGATATGTCATTTTATGTCTTTACGTGGATGACATACTTATCATTGGTAGTAATGATAAGATGATTAAATCCACAAAGAGGTTATTGAACTCAAGATTTGACATGAAAGATTTGGGCTTAGCCGACGTAATCCTTGGAATTAAAATTCATAAAACATCAGAAGGGCTAGTCCTAAGTCAGTCACATTATGTTGACAAAATACTTGAGAAATTCAATAATGATGACTCTGCATTGGCTAGAACCCCGATAGACACAAGTCAACATCTATCAAAGAATCGAGGTGAGACTATGTCTCAATTAGAATACTCTCGAGTCAGTGGAAATCTGATGTACTTAATGAGTTGTACAATACCAGACATAGCTTATGCAGTAAGCAAATTGAGTAGATTCACGAGTAATCCAGGAGTTGAACACTGGAAAGCAGTTATCAGATTGCTAAGATACTTAAGGTACACTCGCGATCATGGGCTGCACTATACCAGATATCCTGCTGTTATTGAAGGATACAGTGATGCAAATTGGATATCTGATATGAAAGACTCAAAATCTACAAGTGGATTTGTATTCACTTTAGGAGGTGCAGCAATTGCGTGGAAATCTTCTAAACAAACTGTAATAGCCAGATCCACGATGGAATCTGAGTTTATAGCTCTTGACAAGTGTGGTGAAGAGGCTGAATGGCTGCGTCATTTTTTAGAAGATGTTCCAGGATGGGAAAAACCTGTGCCGGCTATATGCATACATTCTGATAGCCAATCTGCGATTGGAAGGGCACAAAATAATAAGTATAATGGTAAGTCTAGGCATATACGTCGTAGACATAATACCATTAGACAACTACTCTCAACTGGAGTTATATCTGTTGACTATGTAAAGTCAAAGGATAATATAGCGGATCCGCTAACAAAAGGGTTAAACTGAGACTTAGTTGCGAAAATGTCAAGGGGAATGGGGCTCAAGCCTATAGAATAAATTGGTGTGAAGGAAAACCCAACCTACGCTGACTGGAGATTTCAAGAACTAGGTTCAATGGGAAAACCTAATCGCACTGATTTGGTAGATCACTGTGGGGGTTGTCCCTAGTCCGTTCCTATTATAAAACAGTGAATGTTGAGGATAAACTTACGGCTTTTAATGATTCTGATAAGAAGCAATACAGAATCACCTATGTGAGAGAGAAGTGGGGCCGCTTCGAAGGAATTGCAGGGCTCAATTCTAGACCCTCTTGCAGAACCAGGCGTGTGTTCATGGCCAAAACGAACACAATCATGAGAACTGAATAGTATCAGGGAGAATCTTGTGTGAAGTATATCTTAATTTACATAAACGGCAGAACAGTTCAAGGACATCATATCTACTGGTCAGCTAGTAAAGCAAATATATTTCATGAGGGAAGGTTCAAAGGGTAACACCTACCTATCCTATGCAGGATTCAACTGTAGAACTTTGTCACCAAGATTTGTATCAATTTTCATTCATGTGGGGGATTGTTGGAAATTTTAATAAAAATTTAAAGGTTGAATAAAAAATTGTGTCTCATGAATGTAGGTGTGTCTTTTGGCTCTCCACATTCTTGAGTTAATTGAAGAGTTTTGACTCTTCATATTCTTGAGTTAATGGGAAGATTAATTGAGTTAATTAATCTTCCATGACTCTTGGTGTGCATTTTGGGGCTTATAAATAGTGGGTTCATTTCCTCATTTCTAGTACATGAAATTTTCTCTCTTTCAAGCTCTCTCTTGCATTACATATTGTTATCTTTCCATTTGACCTCTCGTAAAATCTCGGTGATAAAGTAAAGGTACATTTTCAGTTCGCCGTAATAGTGTCTCGTGCTAAGTCACTGCTGGTTGTTCCGTTGTATCCTGGGAAACAGACGTCCGCTGAAACCTCGAAGCACATACCGGAGATGGCGAATCTGTTTTAAGGAAACTGTACATGCTACAGACCTCGGTTTGGTTTTGTTTTCTTTTACATAATAGTCATACTGTAAACATCATACTTGTTTCGGTTATTACTTTATCTCTACAAGTTTATTTTTACGCTACTGGTTTTAGCAATTTTTCTAACATGGGGTTGACTCGTTGATTTATTTATACTCAAGATTAACAACCTACATAACATAATGATAAAAACATGTGTGAAACGGTCTCACGGGTCGTATTTTGTGAGACGGATATCTTATTGGGGTCATCCATAAAAAAATATTACTTTTTATGCTAAGAGTATCTCTTATTTGGGTCATCCATTAAAAAGTATTACTTTTTATGCTAAGAGCATTACTTTTTATTGTGAATATCGGTATGGTTGATCTGTCTTACATACAAATATTCGTGAGACCGTCTCACAAGATACACTCTAATACAATATCAAACAATTAATTTTACGAGATAAAATTCAAAAATAAAAATTAAACACAAAAATAAACAGGAAAACATATACTTATCCTTGTTATTAAGATTTAGCTGCTATATTTGTCATTATAATATTGTTTCAAAAAGAAGTTTATTTTATATTTTTCCCATATATAATTTTACTAATTTATTGTAGCATCTTGAGTTGTTAAGACTTTGAATGGTACTGATAAAAGTAAGTTAATTCGATGGATGTCGGCATGTGATTGGCCGCCTGTTCCGAGGCAGACAACAAGGTTGGCTCCACCCCACCCGGCAGCCCACTCGATTTCTTCCAAATCCTACATTTTCGATAACAGCAACAATTAATTAATTCAAATCAAGGCAATTTATAATCAATTACCTCGAACAATGTGTCCTACTAACTTTTTTTTTTTTTTTTTTTGGCAAATTNAGTCTATATATATAATATCAAATCAAAAAAAAAATAATGAATCGACAGCTAAATTTTTATAAACATGTGCTTACGCAGGAAAATTTACAAAAAGATTAAGTTGTTTCGGGCAATTTATAATTTTAACACCACAAAATAAATCAACTTAAAAAATTTTCACAGAGAGTTTATTACTTATATAATGCATGCCATTTATATGACAAACTTCGTGTTAAATTTAACTGATTTAAATCAAGTTAATAAACGGGACATTGGAAATAAAAATTATACATATTAAAATTTTGGGTTTTTTTGTTGAGTAGGTCTCTTGTGAAACGGTCTCACGAATCTTTATCTGTGAGACGGGTTAACCCTACCGATATTCACAATAAAAAGTAATATTTTTTCATGGATGGCCCAAATAAGAGATCTATCTCACAAAATACGATCCGTGAGACCGTCTCACACAAGTNTATCTTATAAAATACGACCTGTGAGACCGTCTCACACAAGTTTTTCTCTTTTTTGTTGTTGCATGAATTAGTGAGATAGATTTTAGGATAAAACTAAATTTTTATTTCTAATATAAGAGCAACACCCACCACTTCATCAAAAATCGTAGGGTCCACATGCCACATACACATTACATTAACACATCTATTCTCCCACATTCATTTTGACATTCACACTCATTATTTATAGATCCCGCTGTCCACTAATTCATCTTACTCTTACTTTAAATTAAATATATTCACTTTCAAATTTTTTAAGAAATTTGAAATAATTTGTGTAGTGTGTGAATATTTATAGATGAATATATTATTTTTTATTAAACTAGCCGTTAACATAATTTTTTAATTTTAAAAACAAAAACAACCGCTAGTTTTTAATTTAACATTATTTTTTAATTTATTTTATTTTTCGAATTTTTTTTAAAACATACAAATTTGAAATTTAAATCAATATTCATCACGTGTGTGGGGCCCGCGTTCAGCGACGGTTTTTGAAAATCCGTCGTAAATAGCGACGGTTTATCACAAATCGTCGCTAATTATCAAATTTTTTTAAAAAAAAAACTGACACAGGGGCGTTCATATGTATGAATGCCCCACACCCTCTCTCATAACGCCCACTCACATTGGAGAGTGCGTGTTAACACCCAATGTGGGTACCCTAATATTTATAAACTAATAATATTTGAACCATATATATACTTTCGAATAAATAAAAGTTATATTAATTATATTTTATACATTTTAAAGAGTGAAATTATAATTGAATAATTACTTGTTTAATTAAAAAAAAAAACAACTGTTGGCGTTTATGTTACTAATTTAATCAGTCATCTAAGAATTAATCTGCAAGAAGCTAACAATTTGTTACAAACTATTATGAACTAATAAAAATAATAGAAAAACAATAATATTTGATTATTTTTTAGAATTTAGAATAAGATATAAAATTCTATATATTCAAGGAAAAAAATCAATTAAAATATGTATCATTAAATCTAACTAACTAATTTTTTGTGGAAGACTGAAGATTTCGGTTGAGTATTTGCCATTTGGTTGGGTGCGATGCGGAGTACATTTATAGGGTGGTCATGCTCAAGTATAGGTCATCAAACGAACCCACGTGGCACAGGCCCCACATAGTACACATCTATAATTTATTATTAAATTTTAAACACGTAGAGTAACTAACTTTTCATGTCATGATATGTTTTAATAATTATATATATTAATAAAATGTTAAGATTTTAATGTAAGTTTCATATAGCTCAGCGAATAGAGTTTCTGCTTCTTAGTCATTAAATTATAGTTTCAATTTTTACTGTGTAATTTTTTTATTCATTTCTTTTTCTATTTATTTTTTAATTTATATATCCAAACTCACTATTTCTTATAATTATATTTTGATCATAATTTAATTATAAACTAAATCAATTATAAAAAAATATTATACAAACACGCAACGCGTGCGTCGGTGTACTAGTAATAATTTATGGCTCGATAGATGCTACTTATGAAGAGTATTCACATCTATTCAGCATATGATACATGTGTTAAGCGATGAATAATGACAATTCATCCTGACATTATAATTGAATAAACAATCATAATTTATATATTCAAAAATATATTATGTTTTGGGTGGATAAGAACACGAACAAAAATCATAATTTGCCTGCCAATGTGTGATTGGACCACCCCATGTTGTACGAGGCCGCACATGTGACTTTGACCTACCACTATGGTTCTCAATTATAATATATTTATTTATTATTTAAATAAAAATATATATAATATTTTTTTAATTATTTCTTTATTTTTAAATTTATATCACTAAGGAAGGATAACATTATTTAAATTTTTGGATTTAAAAAAATTTGTAATCTAAGGTATTTGGTGAAACGATGACAAGTAGGAGAATATGCCAAGTTTATACTATATTATTTACAATATAAATAAAATATAAAATAGCTATTATTTTAAATATAAAAAAATTGGAAAATTGACACATTAATTCTTGTAACTTTGTTGTAACAAAAAAGATTAGATCTACGAAGTCAAATAGAAGTGGTTGGCTCTTTAAAGAGGACAAATTATGATATTTTATGTACAATTATTCTTAGGTTCGTTGAACCCAATATTCTCAACAAGCAATTTACTAAATTAATTATTTAATTAATATTCATTGACTAAACTCTGATGATAATAATGGATTCGTATAGGATTAATTAATAATATTATTTATAAATTATAATGAGAAAAATTTGTGTGACACGGTTTCACGGATCGTATTTCGTGAGACTGATCTCTTATTTAGGTCATCCATAAAAAAATATTATTTTTATGCTAAGAGTATTACTTTTATTGTGAATATCGGTAGGATTGACCTGTCTTACAGATAAAAATTCGTGAGACCTTCTCACAAGAGACTTACTCAATGATAATAATAGGAGGCGAAATAAAAAATTTATTTATTATATTTGAAATTCATTGTTGTTATTTTTTAATTATATAAAATAATTATTTGGAAGCTTGGAGGCGATTCTTTCCATTTTGTTGGGGATGGAAATGAGTGGAGTCATTTGAAAATGATGTGACCAAGAAGTCTTTTTCAAGAAATAAAAAAATAAAAATAAAATAAAATAAAATAAAAGACATATGGACAAGTTAGTGAAGAATCAAAATTCAAATTCCCATTTTGAACCGATTTAAGGTTGTCAAAGAAACACAAACAATATATCTGAATTGGTAAGTTAATTAAAAGTATCTTAGGGAAAAAAATATATAATATTTACCAAAATTCTCCCATTTCCGAATTCTATTATATAAACAGTGAAATAATAACATAAAAATGATAAAGATCGTCACAATTATTAATAAAATGATGAATGTCAATTGTGAAATAATAAAAATAAACATAAGAATAATTATAGTAATAATCATAATTATATGAATTTTGTCTACATATGTTAATACACGCGGGTAAAATTAATTATTTTATATCTCTCGTATTTCTTATTGACTCCAAAATAGTCCCGTTTGTTTTAGGACACTATCTTTTTTTTTTCTTTTTTTCTTTTTTACTAGAATTATATTGCATCATTTATATAAATTTAAGACGACGTATTTTGTGAGATGATATCACATATCTATTTACGTAAGACTTGTCAACTCGTTCCATACTTAATGTGGAAAGTAATACTTTTAGGGGTGTTTGGTAGGGATGATAACGTGGGTTTATTTTTTTTAACTCACCTTATCCCTCGTTTGGTACACGTGATTATTTAACCAAGTCAATCACTCCTATAAATGATTAGGTTATATTAGGTAAGTTAAAATAATACCTCCTCACCCCCTAGGATTATTTATCCCACGCTTAATCCATCTTATTTTTCCAATTTTACCATTCTCCTAAATTCAAACTCACCACCACTTCCTTCCACCGACAGTCCACCGGCAACCGTCGGACACCTCCGGCCGCCACCGGCCACCTCCGACGCTTCCGGCCGACCACCGCCAGCCGTCGACAACCTCCGGCCGACCACCGCCAGCCGACCCCGTCGCCGCCGCCGGCGGAATGGAAGAAGAAAAAAAAGAAGAAAGGGCAATTTTGTCGTCGACGGAATGGAAGAAGAAAAAAAAAGAAGAAAGGTCAATTTTGTCATTTCATCAAAAAATTCAAAATTATCTCACACTTAAAATTCATACCAAACATAATACAATTTTACATTATATATATTACATTTCTATCACAATCATTTCTTTTATCATTTACATACTAATCATTAGTTTATTTTATCCTCCAAACCAAACGTAGTCTTAGCATAAAAAATTATATTTTTTCATAAATCGGACCAGATTAGAAATCTGTCTCATAAAATTGACCTCCAAAATTTTAGTTATTTGATGTCTCTTTATTGACATGATCACATGATACATGATCTTCAATACATGTACATCAATAAAAAAAATATTAGATTGCATTTAGATTGATCGATTTCAAATATATTTTTGTTTGTTTGAGAAGTAAGACAATAAGCTTTAAATCCATATCTTATATTTTTATATAATATTTCGTGTTAATTATGATGAATTTCAAGTTCACTCAACAATGATATCATTTGAAATACATTACACTTTATAAATATTAATAATGTGTAAATAAGTAATATGTAAATTTAATGTTTGTCTTATTATTTCATTACAAACAATGAAACAATAATCGAATTCATGGATTTATAATTCATCTCTCCGAAATACTCTATAAAACCTCCATCATTCCTCCATTATATATCTAAGTGATAATAATAATAAGAAAATTAGGCCAAAGAGTCGCGACAAACCAATTACATCACGGTTATGTGACCGTCTTCCTGGATAATTAGGCAAACAATTAAATTATAGAGCTAAGTTGCTAACTTTAGTCATTGATGCCAATTTTTTTTTTTAAAAAAATAATTTTCCAAACTTTTTTTAATACGACCTTGTATCCATTGAAGGGTTAAGATTCTTGAATTCGTACGAACAGATGAGCATTTCATCAACAAGAAATTTGAGATTATTCTATGCTACATCAAATATGTTACGTCCAGTGATGGATTGTGTAGCTGGCGTAACAATTAATTAAAAAAAAAGTGTTACGAGGGTGAAGTGGATCATGCTAAAACAAAGTGATTAAGGACAAACTAATTGAGATTAGTACCATAATTATGGATTCTAGCGCTTGTGATGACAATTAATGGGGGGTGGGAGATAATAATTTCTCAAAGGGATCATAAATAATTAATTAAATAATTTATTTATACATAAAAACACAAAAACTCTTCTGAAACGGTCTCACGGATCAATTTCGTGGTTCGAATATCTTATTTGGGTCATCCACGAAAAAGTATTATTTTTTATGCTAAGAGTATTATTTTTTATTGTGAATATCGATAGGGTTGACCCGTCTCACAGATAAAAATTCGTGAGACCGTCTCACAATAGACCTACTCATATAAAAAAAGGTCGTATATTTAAGTACCGTTTGGTTCATGGTATGAGATATATAGTATGATGATAAATAATATTTTGTAATAATAAAATAAATAGAAAATGATAGTTAATATAGTATTTGATTTAATTGATTTGATTGATTAAATTTGAGATAATATGATATTACCATTTTGTCTTTGTTGAAAATATTAATAGAATATTAATAATATTATTTATTAAAGGTAATATCGTAATTTTATATTATTGATTTGATTGATGTGAGATAAATTATTATGAATTTGATTGTTGTGAAATAAATAATTAATAATTTGATTGATCGAGATAAATAATACTTGTACAAAACAAGTGATATCATAAGACTATTAATATTAGTATTTAGAAGTACTTGAACCAAACGATAACTTAAGTTTATATTATTTGTATATATTAGTAGTTCGTTATCATCACTATAATGTAAAGTCAACAATTTTCAAGTGGACAAGCTCACGGCCTATTAAAAAAAATATATATCCACTTGACCTAATTTATATTATTTTACAATTATATAGTTTGCATAAAAGGATATACATCAACAAGCTAACTCAAGGACATTAAAATAATTTGGTTTGGTCTTTATTCTTGATTAAAATTTTTACCTTTTTTTAAAAAAAAAACTAAACTAACCAGTATTATGCACTCGAGAATTCGATCTAAAATTAAGATATTAAATTCAGATAAATTATAAGTCATCGACAAAATTACTCATTTTTTCAAGTTAAATTATTCACGACACAAGTTTCTGACTATGTAATAGTTATAGTACCATCTGAGAGCAAGAGTTTGAGAAGTATGTCGGTCGTCGGTCAATAATTTCACCATAAAGCGTCCCAATTGAGCCATGTGATGTTGCAGTGTTAAATGGAGCCATTGAAAATTGTAGCACATCCCAATTTTATGGCTCACAAATTAACTTTATTATAAGCCCTAAAAGTTATAGTTATGTGATGGTTACAAAAGGTATGTATAGATGTTATTGGCCAAAAACTTTATGATAAAGAAAGAAAGGAAAAAAAATTATATCCATTTGTTCATTACACTTTGCTTAGATTAAGATACCTTTAGGTTTGTACCTGGATTTGTGGATTTGATTTGAGGAAATATATGGGAGATAGATTTCAAATAACATTTATCTTGTGTAGATTTGAAATACGTCTCAATTATTTTTGAAATTTCATAACTTGAGAATGAGTTGATTAAAATCTACTTGAATTTATTCTATTATATTCAAGAAAGTCGAAGAATTTGAAATTTATCAATACAATCCAAGCACAATCTCATATATATTAAAACTAGATGTGTAAATGAATATGATATAGTCGAATATGACGAAAATTTAAATGCTCGAATTTTGATTGAATCAGTTCTATTCGAAGTTCGAAAATTTTAAAAATTTTGGCTCGAATTCGAGTTTGGCTAGAAAGATTCAAATATGTTAGCGTATTATTCGAACTATTGCTAGAAAATAAGTATTCAAAAACTCAAAATTTATTTATTTAATATATAATTATATTATATTAATAAAATATTAAGACTCGCGAGCAGATCACGAACTATCGAACAAAATAATTTCAGCTCGAATTTGATTCAAAATAAATTCGAACATATTCTAGTTTAGATCGAATTCGATAAACTCGAATACAAATCAAATATTTTTTGAACCTACTCAAAAATCTCGCAAACCTATTCAGTTCGTTTATACCTCATACTAAAACTAGGGTGTGTTAAGAGTGTAAGAACCGGTAATAATTGTATCACAAAAAAAATGTGGTATGATGTTTATTATCCATTCCTTTTTTACTTCAGTAGTTTTTCTAACTGTATCACAAAAAAATGTGGTGAGATGTTTTATGTTTATCGTCCATTCCTTCTTTACTTGAGTAGTTTTTCTATTTTATAAATCACGAGGGCATATCAATCACAAATTGCTAAAAACTTTGGAACATTTCAGAAAAAGAAGATGTCCACCCTCTCTCATTTCTCACTCAGCGTAGCTGATAGATATATTTCATGAACTATGCGATCACTTGAACAAGGAGGAATTGACGAAACCTGATTCATAAAACCCAGCTGAGGATTTTTTAATAGCAAACAGCAATTTCATGAAAATGATCTACACAAAAATAACCAAATACATCAGCATTTTACATCTCCAAGCGTGGAAATATATACAGCCCATTCTCAAAACAGGGTCAACAATGACGTACAAAACCGATCATTTTGCGTCAAAAAGTGAAACATATTTACTTCGAGAACTGCAGGAAATAAGACAACATCGTGTTACGTGGTTAAAATCTGAGGAGACATGCTACCAAGGAGTACAGTCTGTTCACAAGTTTTTGCAGAGAGGATCATTCTCATTAACGGGGGAGGTTGATATACATAAGCAAGCTGCGTGTCTCGACAACATGCTCTGATTCAATTGACGGGTTCTGTCCGATCCTGCAAAGCAAGACGCTCGGACACATCAGCCAGCGATTTGAGGTTGCACTTTATCAGGGCCTCAACAAAGTAACATGTTTCATCTTTAGTGTTCCCGTCTGGCACATCCACCACAAATGACTCAATTGCCATCGTCCCTGGTCTCCCATCAATAATTTCTGAATGGACACTGATGATAGAAGAATAGTTCTGCATAAATTTTCAAGCAAAGCCGACTCAATTAGATAAGAAATAAAGATGAAGTTATGAAACTTCGGCAAAGCAAGAAAGGATCAAGCTTCACATTTAGAAATTATTAGCCTTATTGTAACATATCAGTTACTAGGTGACGAAATCATAAAGACATCATATCCTAAAAATAGGAAATCCAGTTTCTTAACCAGGAAAATTAACAGGAACTTGATAAAGGATCACGTAAGTTGATTCAACTACATAACAGACTTTTTGCAACTAACTAAAGTGGCCAACCTAAATTATCTCAGGTGATGCATCCATTAATAAAAGGGAAGAGAAATCCAATAAAACAAAAGGTAGATCAAAATTAAAATAACTTCCACGAAAAAATTAGCACATCCAAGTATAAGAGTAAACCGTAGTAATATTGAAAAGACTAAAATTCCGATTTAAAAAAATCTAGACTAAACCCCATGTGTTTTTAAATTGATAGCAAAAAATCCTCAAGCAACAATGTTTTTCAAGGAAAACTTGCTCTTTTTTAGTCTATGCTTGAATTATCACCACATTAGTTTTATCACAGTCAGATATATCATCCTAAACGTAGCAGAAACATAGATATGATTATGTTAGTTACCAACAAAAAAAATGTGAAACTTTCAGGATGCTTTTGTCGATAAAGAAAATAAACATATTTGTAGGACCAAACTCTTCTCTATTTACAAAACAAAAAACCATAGATGATGGTAATATTACAACTCTAATATTTTAAGTACCACGTTTCGATTGCTACCCAGCCACCCCAACAGTGCCCCACCCAATAATTGCATGCCTTACAATCCAAAAAATCGAACCCATGATCTTGACGACTTTGACTAGTTGTAGGACCGAATACTTGTCTTTTACCAAGAACTATAGCAGATTGTAACAAAAAAACGCTAATCTGGCAACCAAAACAACACGGCATTTCGATTGTTCTACCAGACAGCAAAAATTTTGCACCCCAACAATATTTATGTTTTTATTATGGTAAAATGGTGTTATCGACTTCATGACAACTTTAATTTTAGGGTAATTACATGCCAGGCGTAGAATAAATAGGCATACCAAAAAATTGACTGGGGATGTCAACTACTCATTAAAGTTCTATAAAAGATTTTAACCTTATCATCAGACGGAATCAGAAACCCAAATAACATATTATTTGCCCCATTGAATGAATATAAAATGCTTAAACCATCTAAGAAATTTTTTTTAAAAAAAAAGAAAATTCACAAATTATATCTAACCATTTCTCCCGAAGCTCCCAGAAATAGCTAATGCCTAATAATCAATCAAATGCAGGTACTACCGAAATAAATATGCAAATCTCCAATTTTGGAAAAAAAGGGAAAAGTGAGGTTGTTACTGGCCAAAACAAATCAAGAAAAGATAATTCATATGGGAACCAACAAATTGAATACGACTCCGAGAAGTAACAGATTCGAAAATAGTTTCTAGATTTACCTAAACGGAATGTTCTCAAATAAATTCTTCATTTACTCAAATTCAAACAATGAGCTACACAACAAAAGTAAGTGAAATCACTTAAAAAGCTTCGAATTTGATCACTGTCAAGATAAAGCTTAATTAATACCTTGAGCCGGTGATCACCGCCAACGATCCGCATACTGAAAATGTGCTCCTCATCATCCAACAGCTCCAGCCTCTCCCTGCTCGTAGTCGCCGGAAGTCCAGACTTCACATTCACTTCTCTCACAGTTCCGATTTTCAGATCACCCTGCATTATACATCTACTCACAAAAGGCTTGTAACTTTGAGGCTGGTCAAATCTCCTCACCAGCGACCAAACCTAAGTAACCGAGCACCACACGCAAATTCAACGCAAAAAAGCGCGTGAATCAAAATAATCTAACATCGAGAAAAAAGCTAAAAAAATCAACAGAATTCATCAAATCAAACATAGATCTGAGATCGACTCACGAGAGGTAGGGGAGCTTTGATGTGTTTGACCAAAAAGGAAGTGCACTGGTTATCGGCAACTTCGTGCTTGTGGTGTCGCTTGATGAAATCCTCCACGGTAGCTGTAAGCACATCGCCTTTCACTGTGACGACCATGATCAAAATAACCGGAGATTTGCGAGAGGAGGGCAAGTATAACAATAGAAGAGAGAGGGAGAGAGAATCAAAGTCAGAGGTCAGAAATCACAAGTGGACAAAACACACCGCCATTGTCATCTGCAAGTTGTGGTGAATGGTCCGTCCAATATTAATTTTATATGTTATCTCCCTCCACAAGGGCCAATGCGCAACCTCATCCATAACGACAAATTAATTATTATTACTATTAATATAAT
>NC_133312.1:4901364-4966905 GCF_012295235.1 Primulina huaijiensis | reverse complement strand
AAATATAATTCATAATAAAAATTAAAACACAAAAAAATTAATTATAATTATATTAGAAAATTTATAAAAATATTTCTAGTTTTTTATTTTATTTTTGATATTTTGAACTCTCGTAAATATATAATTGATAAAATATCATAAAAACCAACAGCAAATAAATAATGAAGTATTTGTATTAATTCGTATTATAAATATTAGTGTTAATATATATAAGAATCAAATAAATAAATTTAACTGTTAATAAAAATAAAATTATAATTATAATACTAATGTTAACATTAATTATAATTATATTGTTAAATTTATAAATAAATAGTAAATAAAAAGAATATTCTAGGAATATACTTTTTAGTGTAAGAGTTGAAGTAAATGGGTTGGAGATGAATGTTACATTTGGTGCAGAAATTGCACTATTTTGGTGCAGAAACTGCACCAAAATAGATTTATGGGTTGGAGATGGCCTTAATTATCTAAACGAAACAATGTCTTAAATTATTAATCAAATCAAAATTGATGTACTGAATTTGGGATTCCCGCGAGAATGTTCACTTCTAGCATGGATGACGAAAACCGGGTGCAATACAAATAGCCTATTAAGTTTCATGTTTTTGGAATTTAAAGTTCACCAAATAGTGTATTGATAATTTAACGGCTCTACATGTGTTTGATTTCCTAGCGATATTTCTAATATTGAACAAGTGATGTAAGAGATATATTATGTTAATGAATTTCGACTGAAGTTAAGCTGTGAAATTTATGAACAATTTTCTTTCATTTCAGTATATATATTTAGAAAGAGATGGACATGTTTGATAGAAAACTCTAGTGTAGAGTAACTGCAAATTTCATCGAATATCTGTGAAAGGCCTATGATTAGAAAACTTAGATTCTTGGCAGTTGGCACCATCATTTACATTTACATTTACATTTACATTTACATTTACACTTACAGCCCCTGTTATTAGCTATTACAACCATTGAACAAAAGCACGTTTCGTGCTAAATTTTGGAGTAATGAAAAGGCTGTTCCGTTTTCTTGAATATATTTGATTAGATGATTTATTATGGTACAAAGCATGAAGTCGAGAGTTTTCTTATGATGAAGCAGAGGATATATGCACGCAGAAAGAAGATATTAATTAGCAAGAACTTCCCATATCAACTCAGGGTCGAACGATGTCATCCGACGAAGCGAGCACCCTTCAATCTCCAGCTCCCCTGGAGGCGCCACCGCCGAGCACCAGTCATACGAAGACGAGCCCTGCGAATCTTCGCCGCCTCTCAAGAACCCGTCTTCGGAAACGCTTGCACTCCAACTCTCCGCATTCACTTCAGAGTTCGGAGGCAAACCCGTCTTCTTTTCCGCGCTTTCACTTTCGCATTTGCTGCTGCCACTTTCCTTTTTGTTCCCACTTTTTTTAGCCTTTTTACCCTTTCTCGCCTTCAGAAGAATGGCTTGAATCTTGTTATCAACAGCATTATTCAAAGCTTTGAGGCTGGCGCAGTCCCCTAATCCTAAACACGTCGGGTCACACAGGTTCGGGAAGTTCAGGCGGGCGTATTCGCCTCGGAGCTTGGAAGCAGCCCTGTCGTAGGCGTAAGCAGCGGCCTCCGCCGTGTCAAATGTTCCGAGCCAAATTCTCATCCTGTTCTGCGGCAGTCTTATTTCAGCCACCCATTTGCCCCAGTGCCTCTGCCTCACTCCCCTGTACAGCTTCTTCTTGCTCGGATTGAAATTAGTTGTAACATAACCCGGTTCCAAAATAGGATTTAACAGAGTTTTTCTCGGATATGAAGCAATTTTTTGTCCTTCATTGTCGAATTTTCGGAACATATCTCTCTGTTCCGTGTAAACAGAAGAGCCCAAGGGCCGGAAAACATGGCTGCAGACTGTGTCTGTTGTTTGGTAGAAGGAGAAGATCGAATCAAAGGTACTGGAGTCACTAGTTAGAATAAGCTGTGACAGAACAGCTCCAATACTTGCCTCATTTTCAACTGTAAATGGAAGCTTATTTTCTAGAACTTTGTCCATTTTTACGAGGTTGTTCGAAGGTTTCTTGACATCACAAAACAGGGGACTGGGAAATTAATTACCCATTTCCTGAGTTTGGGGATGTCAGAATCAAGAAAGAAACACATCCCAGATGTCAAGAAATTTAGAAAGTTATATACAAACAACAGAAAATAAAGTAAATGAATAGATTAAGACCTTGGGGCCGAAATATTGGAAAAATAATCCCTGCACAAATGAGAACTCAATAATGAAAAGGTAGTTTGAAGATAGCAGCTTTCCGAGAAAATTTTGGTTATGGATTCTTCTTCTTGTTATCTGTTGGCTGGCATGAATTTATAGGTCTTAATGCTGGTTTGGTTATACAATCGAGTAAATGCTCTTATTATTTACTAATTTGCCATTCGAATTTGTAATACAAGGAGTAATAAATAAAATAAACATCGATAAATCTAACTAGTGCAACAATTTCAAATATATATATATATATGATAAAATTCAAAAACATATTTATCACTATATTAAAATTTAACAGATATCAACTATATTATTATAATATAAATAATCCATGTAACTTTATGCTTAAAATCTATCCGATTTTGTACTCGTGATCTAAATCTATTCGATTTTAATTTCAGATTATCTGTTAATTTGTATAGTTTAACACTTGTCCACTTCCGGAATAGCCTAAAAACTAGAGTCGAAAACTTCCAAAGCTTTTTTAAATGAGCATTTAATAAACATGATGAGACAGCAATTCTCCCTAAAAGAAAATATTTGAAGCTAATTAGTGGCTAGGTTTAGCTTCTCAGTTTCAATAATGTCTTTTATTTAAAGTTATTTGCATTATATATTGCTCTCGTTATATGTTAAAAATATTTTTTAAATAATTTTCTTACATGCAGTTATTATCAAAGATGCAAATAATAAGTTAATGCATGGAAGGAGGGGTGAGAAAAAATACAGAAATTTTAATTACGATAATGGTATGAAATTTGAAAAATTTCGTGTATACCAAAATAATATACATAAACTAACAAATATATACTATTTTTAAATGATAAATTTATAAATTTAAAAAATATAAGTTTTTTCGGTATAAAAATCTCAGTATATCGCAAAATTTCTGTATAATCAGTATACTAGTTATATATAATGAAAATTTCGATGTACCGATAAAGTTTTGATATGATACCAATATATATTTTATTATATCGTAATTTTCGATACAATGTATGATATATTATTCTCGATAAAATAAGATATATCACCCCATTTTAAGTGCAAGTGTCCACATCAAATGCTGGATACAAGTCCACAACTTTGACATAGCGTTTTCTTTGCTACAATTATTACCAAAATTGATGGTAGCACTATAAGAACTTTTGTACATGAAAAACTTAAACCAAAAATGCCCTCATTTATACAAAATTGATCGGACAAAAGTGTTCGAAAATCTATCCCAAAAGATTAATAGAGGTATGGGTTCTATATATATATGGCCTAGATACCTAATTATATATCGTCCCATGTTACAATTCGTGCGCAACTTAAACTACTATACAAGTAATTTAACAGATTAAGAATCCTAACAGATCAGTAGACTTAATTCCTTGCACTTTGATGGAACTATACATAGATGTAAACATATCTTTTCGCATCGTATCGTTTGGTTCGTGTGATGAGAGAATCTGCAAACTGATCATTCTCACCACACAATGAGAATATTATCATATTTTACTTATCCCATCATGAATAAAGAAAACATGTAAAATTTTTATTTCTCAATTGAAACTATTTCTTTTTATTTAAAAAATCTATGAGATTTTAGGATTCTACGTCCCTAAAATAAAGAGCATTCTATACTGATTCCCCACTAGAAAAGTAAACTTTATGTATGGAAGAAGTTGATCATCACATACAATTCACATGCAGAAAGGTCAAAGCTTTAAAGGTGTAAAGTATGATTTTAAAAAAATATGACTAAAGCGATGGCCTCCAAGGTCTAAAAATGGCTTTTCATATCCACATGTGACACCCAAACCTAATCCTCCAAAAGTCAATCGAAACCGCACCCCTCCCAATCCGGCACATATCTTTTTCACACGTCCATTTTAAGCATAAATTCACGAGTTTGCCTTTTGGGATATTTTCTTTCAAATTTGATGCATCACCGTCGGGGACGTTCTTGATAAATTCGTAAAAGATTCTTTTAATAGTGATGCGATCGGGTGAATTGAGTTTGAGATGAATGGACAATTACCGAGTCAGACTATGATTGTTCAAGAAATGACTCTCCCTAGCTTTCGAAATATCTGCACACTTAAAATAACAGAGATCGTTAGTGAGACGCCAGAAAATTTTCTAGCATAGTCACTTCAATGCTCAAGTCAATCAAGTGGTTTTTTCTTGGAGAGAGTGAGTATTTCTTAGCAAGAGAGTATATATCGATCTGAATGAACTAATATCAGACAAACTTGATATTTAAAAGAGAGAAGTCAATGATAATTTTGTTTTCAGTGTCCAGATGCTACTCATGATGGATAGTTACTCATGCCCTGCTTACTGACACTGTTAGTTCCAACAACCTATACTTACTCTGATCGAGTCACATCACCCCGACGTGCGCCGAGAGATCTTCTAATGATGATCAATTCATGACGCCCCATTCTTGTGAGCTCACATACATGACACATGTACTGAATGTCTGGATAAATTAATTGGAGGCAGAGCTTTGTTCTGGCTTTTATTACCCGAGCTTCAACTACTCGGGCTACTATCGATACTACTCAGGCTACTAGATGAACTCCGCTTCTGCTGAACACGAGGTAGGGCTGCTTCACTTTCTGGGCTATCCTAGGTCCATGCTAGAGACGACCCGGATACCAGATATCTCTCGGGATATCAAATAGCTAGATCGAGAGTGTTGTCATGACATCGATAGAATAAGTTGGAAATACTCGGAAGCTAGCTAAAGTTCTCACCATCAATCCAAATCCAAATTGGAGCGATTTTTGTTCAATAATCCTCGTATTTTGTTTTGCTTTTACTCATGAAATAAGTAAGCAGAGTTTCACATAATATTTGTTACAATATCTCAAGTAATATTTAGAAAAAAAAATTACGATGTTAGAGAAAGTTATTTAGAAATCAAATGTAATGCCGAAATTAGCAAATGACTAAGAAAGTATAAATTTGGCGTTTTGTTAAACTTTGGATGCACAAAACGACACGTTACTGCTGCCAAACCACACACAAGCTACCTATCTATTCCTTTCCTTTTTTTCTAAAAAAAAAACCAATTTCTCGTGTCTACTTTTTAATTGACACACGTGTCAATCATGATGTGTAGATCACGTCATCAGGCATTAATTTCAAGATAATGATGTGATTTGCATAATGTTAATTCGTACAATAAATTATAATTAAGATCTAAAAGGGGTTAAAATAAAGTTCAAAGACTCTACGGAAATCTTTACTCAATTTCTTATAAAAAATAATCCATCTGTCATTTTTACGTGTATGTATAGAGCCTTTACAGTAAATTTCAATAATATATAATTATATTCATCATTATTTTTTTTCCAAACTATACCACCATGCTATAGTAAGTACATTTGGGGTAAACTTACAGAGATAAAAGTAAAATTAATAAATTTTTTTTTAAGAGCAAGTCTCCTAAAAAACGATCTTACTCATCTATATTGTAATATAGGCCGATTCGGTTAATGTCTATGTTGAAAAATAACATTTTTGAAATAAAAAATAATATTTTTTCATATATCAGATTGAGTTGAAAATCTGTCACACAAATTCGATATATGAAATATTTTCTTTTTGTGTTTGACTTATTCTATTCCCTGGTACAAAATCTTGACCCCACATGATATTATGCAGAGGATGTGTCTGATCTATTTAGACATAATTGCATGTCACGAAGCCTTAAGTCTTATCTATTAGTCTTAATCAATCTTTCGGTTCCTCTCCAAAAAAAAGGCGTACTTTAGACCAATGGTTGGTCGGTTTGACAACATTGTAACTCAGCCCTTTTAATGCACTTTTATTGATTTATTTTAATCTTTGGAGAATTATTCATTAAGATACCTCTTTTCATATGGTTGGTTAGTGAAATTTATTTCGAG
Source organism: Primulina huaijiensis (assembly GCF_012295235.1). Classification (NCBI taxonomy): domain Eukaryota; kingdom Viridiplantae; phylum Streptophyta; class Magnoliopsida; order Lamiales; family Gesneriaceae; genus Primulina; species Primulina huaijiensis. Next base: position 4,960,752 of record NC_133312.1, on the reverse strand, counting down.
TTAGACAAATGATCCATGCTCAATGTGTAGTTAACATCCCTATGCCCTAGCTATAGGGTCATTATACTTTATTGTTATTTTTCGAGAAGTTTATTCTATTCGTTCATTTATTTATTTTTGAGTTTCGGAACCGTGTTTCGAATTTGAGACGTCTTTTCATATTTGAGATTGTTGATGTCAGATGAACTATCAATTAAAAAGTTATTTAAAATTTTGTCAAATCTAATTGATTATGGAGTAGTGTAATTCAATTATTTTTATAAACTGATTATCAATTTTATAAATATCAGTTAGGCATGATTTTGTTTTATCTGTTTTATTAAGTTGAACGAAAAAATCAAAATTAAACGGTAAGATAATTGTGTCAATTAACATAATTTTTAGCATCAACTAATCAGGTATTACTTTATATATATCTATACTATTTTATTAAGTTTGAGACACTTAGAGCAACTAACTTTATTGTCATGGTCTGTTTTAATAATTATATATATTAATAAAATGTTAAAATTTTAATGCAAGTTATATGTAGTTCGACGGTGAGAGTTATTGTTACTTGGGTTTAGGTTAGAAGTTCAATTCTTATTGAGGTTATTTTTTTATTTTTCAATTTATTTTTTAATTTATATCTAAAAATTACAGTGTAGTCCCTCACTATTTCTTATAATTATATTTTGATCCTCATTTAAATATAAATCAAATGAATTATAAAAAATATTATACAAGCACGCAACGCAAACGAGGATGAACACAATCATGCAGTCTAAACTGGGCCACAATAGTTATTGACTTAAAAGGGCCTTTTATGAATTATGTGTGGCCCATAAAGTTTTCAGGCCCATTTAATATTTTGAAAACAATTGGGTACTGGTGTTTGGCTTTAGGGGCAGCTAGGCTTGTCAAATCCCCACAATAAAAATAGGATAATTAAATTTGTAGTATATTTTTATATTTTCATATTTTATTCAACTAATTAATTTTATTAATTATTAATTTCTTATAGTAATTAAATAGTTCATTTTCCTTTTTTTTATATTTCAAAGGTTTTTTTTTATTTTTTAAATTAAAAAATCGACATTTTTTTCTAATTATTTTGAATAAAAAATTAGATGAGCCGATCCAGTTAACCCACAGCCCATTACGGATTCGATTGAGTTAGCTATTTAGAAGCTCACCAAAATGACGGGTCGACCTGCCTCACCTCGCCCAGTTGCGAGCTGGCTCGTGGCTCGCTCCCCATTTTGACATCCCTCGGTGCAGCTTCTTTTTCTATACAATGATGTTTTCAAAATACAGAAGGTCAAAGAATCTTGATCAAATTTTATTTTTGAAAAATAATCTTTTTTTAAGTGTAGTTGGATGTTTTCAAAATACAGAAGGTCAAAGAATGCTTGACCTTACGCCGTATTATTCTTGATTTGTTTGTGGTTTTACATTGTCAAGCGTAATTTTCTAGTTTTTTTTTATTTAATTTTTTTGGTGTTATTTCTGTGTAGTGATTGAGTACTTGTCGATATCAGAAGGTTTTAGATCAATAATCTGTATGGGGACGAAGATAAATTCTTGTCTTATGCTGATTGTTCTTCTAGCCCCAGTTGTTTTATATCCAGTTGTAGCGGAATCGAAGGTAGTTGGGACTTCAGATTTTTTTGTGCATATTGATGATTTCGTGTTGGAATTAGTTTAATTGTTGATGTAGTTGTATACTTGTTTTCCTATTTTTTAGGTTATTGATGTTACTACTTCTGATACAAAAGCGAAGGGTAACGGTAATGATAGTGTAAATCCGGCAGTGAAGGCTGTAAAGGATGGTAAAGATGTTCACGTAAATGGGAATGATTTGATTAAAAAACCGGAGTTAACAGAAGGGGGGAATGGTGAGCAAAAGAACACGAATGGCACCGTTTCAAAAGATGATCAGAAGCAGAACGAGGGGTCTGATTCCAAATCTGATAAGGGTACAGAAAAGGTTAAGAACCCTGTATGTGATTCATCGTCAAATCGCTGCACTGATGATGATAAGACGCTGGTTGCTTGTCTGAGAGTTCCAGGGAATGGTATGCAGTTTAATTTTCTCAGTCGTTTTTTTTTCTTCTTTTCTTGTATTATTTATCGATAAGTGTTTACTCGTAGCAGGCGGTTTTTTTTTTTTTTTTTTTTTTTTGCAGTGATCTTTAAATTGATGACTATCCATGTGCTTCAAGTTACGAGCGTGGCAATTTGTGTTTAGTGAATTAGGATTTGTGCTTAACATTTAAATTCATCATTTCTGTCAGTGAGATTAACTCTATTGAGTTATGTATACAGGTTTCTATGTTCCGTGTTCCCTGTGTGGCCCATTGGTAGTTCATGTAGACTGTAGAGTCGTAGCCTATCCAAGTTTCTAGACATTTAAGAAGTGTGTGCAGAAAAATTGATGATTTGCTCACTCTGTCTCATAGTGATTCGATGTTTTGTGACTGTGTATTGGATCAAATAGTGCGTATTAGTCAACGGAATCCTCTTAGACGAAAATCCTTCACGAATAAGTTCAAATTTAATTAATTTGGAGAAGAAATAGCATAAAAGATCACCTAGGCGAACATTTTGATAAAAATCTTTGTTTGGGATATTAATTTGCACATTCTGCTTCTTATTATAGATGTTATATTTATCTAGAGCTAGTAGATTTATTATTATGAAGGTTTTGCTTAAATGATTGAATTTGTTATGTGTTTGGGTAGTATCTTATTGAGTATTATTGATGAAACTTACTCAATTCCAAATTCTCTCGATGTCCCAGAATCTCCAGAACGTTCGCTTTTGATTCTGAACAAGGGAAAAGGCCCCCTCAGTGTGACAATATCGGCACCTGATTTGGTTCATCTAGAGAAGAACAAAATTCAACTTCAGAAAAATGAAATCACTGAGGTACGTACAATTTTTCCAGAATTTTCATCGCTTGAGGAAGAACTGCTATGTTGTTGGTCACGTCTACTTTTTCCACTAGACTGGCATCCATTAGACAGTACAGTTACATACTTGATCATAATTCGATGTCTTAAATAATTCATCTGATAAAAATGTTTGCAACCATTTCTTGTTTGTTCTTAACTTTATTTTGATATGCCTAATTTTTGTTTTGCATGTGTAGGCACACATCATTACTTTTTTTTCTTGGTTTTGGTACTCCTTTAATATTGTGAGACCCCTATCCATGGAGTATCTGAGATAAAGAGTGTCTTAGTAGGACTGTAAATGTACTGTTCATTATTACAAGCGATAAGTGCTACATAGAAGCAGAATTTGGTTAATTGGCTTAAATCTTGATTTGTTGTGATAGCAACCATTATTGTCTACTTCCAGACTCGAGAAATTGTCCTGCAAATTTATTGGTAAATTCCGAAGCTCATCTATTTCATAGTTCCTACACATACCAAAAGTGTCATAGTTCCTACACATACTAATAATTCTAGGCACTTGTTTTTAATGCCAAATGTTGAGCATGCATTGTCACGCCCCGAAATCGAGACGTGTCATCGGCGTTGTTTAACAATTTAAAACCGTATAACAACAAGCCACGTAGTACATCAAATAGCCAAAAGCCAGTCTATTACATAAATCAATAATCGTCTTTACAATGCGATTAAAACGAAATGCGGAAGCGTATAACACGATAATATAACTAAGAGACAATGATAAGACTGGTCTTGAATTGGATTGACTTCATCACCATCCCCAAAAGTATTCTTGTTCTTTATCTTCGATTTGTTTCTCGTTCTTATCTGGAGGTGGGAATGTAAGGGGTGAGTACTGGGGAAATACTCAGTAAATGGGGGCCGATCGGGCATAACGAATATCAAGGTTATAATTATACGAATACATTATTATAATCTCAATCTTAAGCATGTTGAATCGAATATGAACAAGATACAAACATAGCACTGAAAATCATCTCCTTTTTCATGGTTTACTGATCAGTCCCCTATATGTTACTCCTCTAAGGGGCGAGGCCAAAAGAACGGTTATTATAACCCACCGCATCAGGGCCTTAAACAAAACATATCAAATATCGGAATTTCCTTGCCATTTCTAATTCGAATCATTACAGTGCATTTCAAAGATTTCAAACATGCTTTCAAATATTATAACGAATATCAATCAACAAATTGTTCAAAGATTTTCATAACAAATAGGAACGAATATATCATGCCGATCGAATTTCAAGAAACATACTTAATTTATTTTTTGAGCAAATGTGGACATACTTACGAAGAACAAGTATGTCGATATATATATCAAGTAGTACACTCATGAAATGCAAGTGTACGTAAAAGTATAACAAAAACCCACTTACAAAGAAATATATATAGCAAAAGCCCACTTACTTGATGATAATCTTCAAAGATTTGAGGGAAAGACAACTAAAATTCGAACACGAAAGCTGCTGGACTGCGTCGAACCGGACAAGAATTATGCTACTGCGATGCTTCGAAAATGGACAAGAATGAGTTGCTGAAATTTTCAGAATGTTGTGAATGTTTTGTGCCTTCTTTTTGGTCATCATGCATGGTATTTATAGGCTCATGGAAGGGAGGTGAAAAAGCTCTCATTCAAGGCCATTACATCCATGTTTATGGCCTTCTTGATGGCCTTAAACACCATTAACATGTTGTTATGTCTCTTCAAATTCCTCCTTGAATTCATGGCTTGAAAATGTGGTTTAAAGGCTTGGCTTTGTGGCTCTTCAAATGTGGCTCTTCAAATTCTTAATGTGGCTCTTCAAATTCTTTGGTCTTCACATCCTTCCCACCTTATGAGGAGTTTCGTCCTCGAAACTTGGCTATACTCGATCTTCAAAGAGATTCGGATATTGTTCTCGCATCATTCCTTCCAACTCCCAAGTAGCTTCTTTTTCGGTGTGATTGGACCATTGTGCTTTGACATATGGAATAGTTCGTCGTCTCAGTACTTGTTCTTTGTTACCCACAATTCGGATTGGAATTTCTTCGTACTTCAGCTCCTCATTTAGCTTGCCCTCAACCAGAAGTGGTCCAGCCTCCAGAATATGACTTGGATCGGAAATATATTTCCTTAGCTGCGAAACGTGGAAAACATTGTGGATTCTTGACATATCAGGTGGAAGTGCTATTTTATAAGCAAGTGTTCCCACTTTCTCTAAGATTTCAAAAGGTCCGACGTATCTAGGATTCAATTTCCCAGTTTTATTGAACCGCATCACACCCTTCATGGGTGACACTTTCACATATGCTTTTTCACCCACTTCAAATTCCACGGGTCTTCTTTTCAGGTCAGCCCAGCTTTTCTGTCGATCCTGTGCAGTTTTCAGTCTCTCTTTGATCATAGCAACTTTATCCACTGTTTCTTGGATCAGTTCGGGTCCAACCATGGCTTTTTCCCCTACTTCATCCCAATATAGTGGCGATCGACACTTTCGTCCATACAGAGCTTCGTACGGTGCCATTCCAATACTGCTGTGATAACTATTATTGTATGCGAACTCGATTAAGGACAGATGTTCGCTCCAATTACCATTGAAGTCTAGAGCACACGCTCTCAGCATGTCCTCCAAAGTTTGTATTGTCCTCTCAGTTTGGCCGTCCGTTTGAGGGTGATATGCCGTACTAAGAGTAACTTTTGTCCCCATAGCTTTTTGAAAGCTCTTCCAAAAACGGGATGCAAACCTCGGATCTCTGTCTGATAGTATGCTAACTGGAACTCCGTGTAACCGTACGATATTATTCATGTACAAGGTGGCCAGTTTATCCAGATTATAGTTCATGCAGACAGGTAAGAAATGCGCAGATTTTGTGAGTCTATCTACGATTACCCATATACCATCATAGCTTTGTCTAGACCTTGGTAAACCGACTACAAAGTCCATGGAAATATGTTCCCATTTCCATTCCGGGATTTCCAAAGGTTGAAGAAGTCCACCAGGTCTCTGGTGTTCTGCCTTGACTTGTTGGCACACGTGACACTTGGAGACAAACATTGCAACGTCCTTTTTCATTCCACTCCACCAGAAGTTTTTCTTCAAATCTTTATACATTTTGGTACTGCCGGGGTGGACTGAAAATTTTGACTTGTGTGCTTCAGACATTACTTCCTGTCGAAGATTTTCAATGTCAGGTACACACAATCGTCCTTTCATCCACACAACTCCTTTGTCATCTGTCTGAATATCTGGTGATTTTCCTTCTTCAGCTTGTTGTTTCAGTTTCATCAAAGTGGGGTCTCGATCTTGACTTATTTTGATTGTTTCCCGGAGGCACGGTTGTGCTGAAAGTGACGCTAGTATTACCTTGCCCATATTCTTCCGACTCAAAGCGTCAGCTACCTTGTTTGCCTTGCCCGGATGATAGCTTATTGTCAAATCGTAATCCTTCAGGAGTTCAATCCATCGTCTCTGCCGCATATTTAGTTCTTTTTGAGTGAACAAATACTTGAGACTTTGGTGATCAGTGAAAATCTCACACTTGGCTCCATAGAGATAATGTCTCCATATTTTTAGTGCGAACACCACTGCAGCTAGTTCGAGGTCATGCGTCGGATAGTTGTGCTCATATGGTTTCAGTTGCCTTGAAGCGTAGGCGATCACCCTTCCATCTTTCATGAGCACACATCCTAAACCTCCTTTAGAAGCATCACTGTAGATGGTGAAGTTTTTTCCTTCAGATGGCAATACCAATACCGGAGTAGAGGCAAGTTTCTTCTTCAAGGTCTCGAAACTTTGCTCACATTCTTCACTCCATTGAAACTTAGAGTTCTTTTGTGTGAGTTTAGTGAGGGGTATGGCTATTGAAGAGAATCCTTCAACAAATTTTCGATAATAGCCCGCTAATCCCAAGAAGCTTCGAATTTCTGCCACATTCTTTGGTCTCGACCAATCCATGATTGCTTCTACCTTCTTAGGGTCCACAGACACTCCTGCTACTGATATTATGTGTCCCAAGAATGTGACGCTCTTTAGCCAGAATTCGCATTTCCTGTACTTGGCGTACAGTTCCTTTTCTCTAAGCGTCTGGAGGGTGAGACGAAAATGTTCTTTGTGGTCCTCCTCACTTGACGAATATACAAGAATTTCGTCGATGAATACCACAACGAACTTGTCAAGAAACGGTTTGAACACCCTATTCATGAGATCCATGAATGCTGCCGGCGCGTTTGTCAACCCGAACGGCATTACGATGAACTCATAGTGCCCATACCTTGTTCTGAAGGCTGTCTTCGGAATATCGTCTGTTTTGACCTTTAGTTGGTGGTAGCCTGACCTTAAGTCGAGCTTGGAAAAGACTGTAGCTCCTTTGAGTTGGTCAAACAAGTCATCTATCCTTGGAAGCGGGTACTCATTCTTGATTGTGATCTTATTCAGTTCCCTGTAATCAATACACAATCTCATGCTTCCGTCTTTTTTCTTCACAAATAGGACAGGAGCTCCCCATGGTGATGCGCTTGGTCGGATTTGCTTCTTATCCAACAATTCTTGAAGTTGTTTTTTGAGTTCTTTCAACTCTACTTGAGCCATTCGTTCCGGTGCTTTTGAGATAGGTGTAGCACTGGGTACTAAATTAATCTCAAATTCCACTTCGCGGACAGGGATTGTGCCAGGGAGCTCTTCAGGAAAGACATCCGGAAACTCTTGTACTACCGGAATCTTTTCTAGTGCAAGTGTGGTTCCTTCCTTTACCTCGCTTAACATAGCCAGGTAAACTTCTTCTCCACTTTTCATGGCTTTCCAAGTCTGGGAAGCAGATAGTAAGGATTCATGTTTCTTGACTTTGCCATAGTAAACGATTTCTTCTTGGTTCGGAGCCCTTAGTTTGACGTTCTTCAGGCGGCAGTCTACAATTGCGTGATTCTTTGATAGCCAATTCATTCCCAGAATGGCGTCGAACTCCACCATGTTTAGTTGAATCAATTCAGCTTGAAATATGTGCTCATTGATACCGATATTACAATCTTTGTGCACCCTATGAGTTTCAATTGTCTTACTTGTGGGAGTTGCTACTCTAAATGGTTCAACAAGTACCTCAGGTATAAGCCTTAATTTCTTAGTGAACCTCTTAGATATGAACGAATGAGTGGCACCACAATCAAACAATACATAAGCTGGCATTTCATTGATTAGAATGGTACCTGCAACGACATTGTTTGAGTCATCTGCCTCTTTATGAGTCATTGCAAACACACGAGCGTTGGGCTTATTTTCCTTCGGCTTGTTGGAGGTAGTATCACTATTTGACCATGTCCCTTTCTTCGGCTCGGGCCAATCAGCAATTCGATGTCCCAATTTCCCACAATTGCAGCATGAACCAGTTTTTCTACGGCATTCCCCAGAATGGCGGTTATTGCAGATAGGACACATCTTGGCCTCTTGATATGTTGGACTGGACGAAGCGCCCTTGAAAGTCCCACTGGACTGATTTGGTCTTTTGAACGGTTGTTTCCCTTGAAAAGATTGTCCAGAATGAGGTCGCTTATTCTTGTTCTCATCCTCCCGGCGTTTGATGTCTGTCTCTGCTCTTATTGCTGCGCCCATTAGATCAGCAAAGCTCGTAGGTTGATAAACTGCTAAAGCTGACTGAATACGGCTGCTCAAACCACGCTTGAACCGATGCATTTTCAAAGTATCATCAGCCATGATAGTGGGTGCATAGGTTCCAAGGGAGTTGAACTTTGAAGTATACTCCATCACAGACATATCCATAGTTTGAGCGAAATTTTCAAATTCACACAACTTCTGTAATCTCACTTCAACCGGATAGTACTGTTTCAGGAATAACTCTCGGAATTGATGCCATGTGTTTGGTCCATTTGCTGTCACAGCTGGTGAGACTGTCTCCCACCATTTGGCTGCTTTTTCTTCTAAAAATGGTGTCACCACATCCACCTTGAACTCGTTGGGAATCTCGAGTAGGCGGAGTTGGGTCTCAATATTTTTGATCCAGTTTTGGGCAACTTCAGGGTCCGGGTCTCCTTTGAATGTTTGAGCTCGATTCTTTCGGAGAGACTCGTAGTGGTACTTGACCCCCTGTGCTGGAGGTCCTGGTGGTGGCGGATTGCCATTGGCGTTTGTGTTTCCCAACCCTTGGATGGTGGTGGCCACAATAGTTGCTATGGCCATTAAATCAGCTTGACTTAGGCCCAATCCTGGTGGTGGTGGCGGAGGTAGGTTCTCTTCATTGTCGGTGTTATTACGGTTGTTATTTCGATTTCCGTAGCGTGGGTTGCGGTTGTTTCGTACTGGTCTCCCGCCCATGTCCTACAAGTGTACAAGTTTCTAAGATATTCGTTTGCTAACATATATCAATGAGTCAAACATGAAATGAAATCGACCACTGATAAAACCAAATAAACTCTTTATTGATTCAAATGAAATGGAAAACAATACAAATCCAAGTTTTAGGAAGCACAAAAGAAGAGAAAATTCATGAGAAATCAAATGGATTATAAATCCTTATTACAACCAGTCGTGAGACTAATTCCTCAATCATCTAAAATCTCGCCATCTCCTACTGCTTCGTCTTCCATTGGCTCTTCTATTGGTACCATTTCAGGTTCCAAGTCGATAAGGGCATCCTGAAGTTGTTGAATCTGATTTTGTAAGTGTTCGTTATGCATAGTCAGATGCTGCACCGAATCTTGTAGTTCTTGAATGACCAATGCATCTTGCTGATGACGTTGGACTGCTATAAAAGAGGTCTGTTCCAAGAGAGCCTGGAGATGAGCTTTCTGTTCCTCTAGCTCGTTCTTTTCTTCTTGTAGAGTATGTAAAGTTGCAATCAGTTTCCCGTTGTCTTTTTGTTCTCGGGCGAGAGATGCTCGAAGTTCCTTAATGATGGTATCCTTGTCAGGGACGGGTATAACACTCATGCGAGCCGTGGTTCGAATGCGAGGCATAGAAGAATTTGAAGCCATTTCCTGAAATAAAACAAATGGAAAGGCTTACAAAATGATAAGGTCGTGAATAAACATCAAACGGTAACTTTAATAGTCATCTCATTCGAGATTTGATTCAGAAAGGGTTCAAAGATGGAAAATTCGAGAATTGACGTATGGTTTGAAGACTATACGTCGAGCTCAATACAGAATAATTAATGGAATCGACTTCTTGAGTTTCGGAAGTCACAATTTTCAAATATAAGATTGGGGTGGACATGAATGACTAAGTTTTTGCCAAAATCTAACTTCGTCAAACTTTGTCCTTCGAAATCTCCAGCCGGATTATGAACCTGGCGGCTCTGATACCACTTGAATGTCACGCCCCGAAATCGAGACGTGTCATCGGCGTTGTTTAACAATTTAAAACCGTATCACACCAAGCCACGTAGTACATCAAATAGCCAAAAACCAGTCTATTACATAAATCAATAATCGTCTTTACAATGCGATTAAAACGCAATGCGGAAGCGTATAACACGATAATATAACTAAGAGACAATGATAAGACTGGTCTTGAATTGGATTGACTTCATCACCATCCCCAAAAGTATTCTTGTTCTTTATCTTCGATTTGTTTCTCGTTCTTATCTGGAGGTGGGAATGTAAGGGGTGAGTACTTGGGAAATACTCAGTAAAGGGGGGCCGATCGGGCATAACGAATATCAAGGTTATAATTATACGAATACATTATTATAATCTCAATCTTAAGTATGTTGAATCGAATATGAACAATATACAAACATAGCACTGAAAATCATCTCCTTTTTCATGGTTTACTGATCAGTCCCCTATATGTTACTCCTCTAAGGGGCGAGGCCAAAAGAACGGTTATTATATCCCACCGCATCAGGGCCTTAAACAAAGCATATCAAATATCGGAATTTCCTTGCCATTTCTAATTCGAATCATTACAGTGCATTTCAAATATTTCAAACATGCTTTCAAATATTATAACGAATATCAATCAACAAAATGTTCAAGGATTTTCATAACAATTAGGAACGAATATATCATGCCGATCGAATTTCAAGAAACATACTTAATTTATTTTTGAGCAAATGTGGACATACTTACGAAGAACAAGTATGTCGATATATATATAAAGTAGTACACTTATGAAATGCAAGTGTACGTAAAAGTATAACAAAAACCCACTTACAAAGAAATATATATAGCAAAAGCCCACTTACATGATGATAATCTTCAAAGATTTGAGGGAAAGACAACTAAAATTCGAACACGAAAGCTGCTGGACTGTGTCGAACCGGACAAGAATTATGCTACTGCGATGCTTCGAAAATGGACAAGATTGAGTTGCTGAAATTTTCAGAAGGTTGTGAATGTTTTGTGCCTTCTTTTTGGTCATCATGCATGGTATTTATAGGCTCATGGAAGGGAGGCGAAAAAGCTCTCATTCAAGACCATTACATCCATGTTTATGGACTTCTTGATGGCCTTAAACACCATTAACATTTTGTTATGTCTCTTCAAATTCCTACTTGAATTCATGGCTTGAAAAAGTGGTTTACAGGCTTGGCTTTGTGGCTCTTCAAATGTGGCTCTTTAAATTCTTAATGTGGCTCTTCAAATTCTTTGGTCTTCACATGCATGCCACTAATTTTCCTCAGAATTATTACTATGAGCTAATTAATAAGTTGTATAAAACAAAACCGAGAGTCTTAGTAATAATCAATAAATAACTGAAAACCATTTTTTGACTAGTCTGAAGATTTGTAGCGTGCCATTATAAATTCCATCTTTCTGAGAGTATGTGCACATTGTTGTTGTGTAAAGTGTTTTTTGGCTCTGTCTCTTGCAGTTGGAAGTAGATTTAGTTTCTTCATTGAATCAATTTATATTCTTTTATTTACCTGAGTTTCCTCAAAGTGATGGATCAGGAATGATGTTTTATTTCTGATTACACTTATTGTTTCCATTTTTCTTTTAGAGTTCCTGTCTTCACGAGATCTAATTTCGTCAATGATGCTTTATAGGTCATTATTTATGTTCTGCCATAACTATTGCTCTTTACTGCCCTTTAGCAGATCAAGCGAATCTGAATTGATTTATCTGATCTTGCATCACATATGTTTTCTTAGTTTATGTCCATGGTTGGTCATGAAAAATGCCTCCATGTGGATTTCAATTATCAACGCTTTATCATGCAGCTCAGTATACCTGTCAAAGGTGTAGGACATGGCCAATTCATCGTGCTCACGGCAGGGCATGGTGATTGCCGTCTTGATATTAGTTATCAATCCATACATGGTAACAAAAAGCTTGATGGTGACTCTGAGTCCACTTTCTCCAACCTCGCTCGGAAAACTAACTTCATTGCAATCCTGTTTTTGGGTGCATTAGCAGTGACAGCATCTGTTTTGATATGTGTCTTCTTGAGGCAGCGTTCTACAAAAAAACCTCTCAAGTACCAAATGCTAGACATGGAGCTACCTGTTTCCCATGGCAGCGAACAGGTGCCAGCTCCAAATGAGGGTTGGGACGACAGTTGGGGAGACAATTGGGATGATGAAGAAGCACCAACTACGCCTTCATTTCCTCTAACTCCAAGTCACTCAACCAAAGGCATCGCCTCAAGAAAGTATAATAAGGTTGGTTGGAAGGATTAGCATCAAGAGGTCACAAGACCAGAAAATTATATCTGCCCTGTTTAGAATCGCCTTGTTTTTTATTACCTCGTTATTTAATGTATGTTATTCAGATTAGTTTTTGGAGTAGAAATGGACATAAACAACACAGGTCCCCCGGCTCTATTTCAAATGACTCGGGATGTTCATAGATTTTGGGTTGTCATACACTAGCTAGAGTGTGAATTTGAAAGAATCTTGAGATCATGGGATACTTTTTCGACGGGCAAAATAGAAGGGAAGATAAAGTGGCGTAAGTTTTCTTGATTTTCCAGTGGCAGCATCCATTGTATACGCGTCGGGTTAATTTAACATTTCCTTGATTGGCCACCAAGGCCCATCCATTTCTTAGAACCCATCTATTATTCAGTTCATGACTTCAAAGTTGAACTAAAGTTTTGAGTGAACTAGGTGATGGGGTGTCACATTATTTTTTCCAAGAAAGATTGCAGAACGATCAGACATCATCGTAATAAGCAAGTCACACGGCCAACCGCAAACGAGGCTGCCAAATTCCTCCAATACCATTCGATCCTATGACAAAATGGATGCTTGCGTTATTAGTTTTCAGTCGAAATAGAATCATGTCCTAAAATTGTATAAATAAGTAAAGCACGGATTTAAGATTTCACATAATGTTTTATTATTAAGAATAAAAATATAATTGAAATTTATTTGGGTCGATAATAAACCTCATAAAAGAACAGAATCATGTGAACTTGCAGAAGTTAAATTTGCCTTGTACAAAAATGTAACAACCCAATTGAATTATTATCCTCCAGCTCTTCTATTCCATGTCATTGTCCCTTCTCTCGGTTCCATTTACAAATTCTATTTACTTCACGAACAAAACCCAGAAATTAAATAATCAAACAATAATGTGCCACGTAACGTTTCAGCATATAATTCGTGAAAATGTTTGATTGCAATATTTAGGGTCGGTATAGCACATGGTGGGTGGCCCGTTTACCTTGCACGAGCCTGCACATGATCGGATCGGAGGGAGACACCGCACGTTACATTGGACTGATTTCTGATGTTATGTTTACTAACTATATTCGAAATTTGAAATTAATGGGTAAATTGCTCATATAATGATGTATATAGGCTAAATTTGAGTTCTTTGCAAATTAATAAGTAAAACTCTTTTCCTATTTTTCAATTGACACCTGAATCAAACAGATGGATTTAAAATCCTTAATGACAATTGCATTGGACAGTTTGGGAAAATACACTTGATAAATGATAACAAATAGTTATTTTTTGAGTCGTTTTGGTGGATTAGAAGTCATTTCAAATCCATCGACTTGATTATGCTGAAGCATTGAGAATAATACCCTGGCTGATTGGTTGTACTCAGCAGAAGCTCGCACTCCTGGAATCTTTACAATTTTCACCATTTTAATGGAAGAGAAGCAACAGTATCCGTAGCCTGGCCAAGCCCACCGCAAAATGAAACTGCGGGCCTTGCAAGAATTTGGACAGTTTGTCTTGTCCTATCATCTGTCGGCAAGGTTATTAGTATTCGGAAACAATCGATTCTTTTATATAAAATATTCTATTAACTTTAATGGATACTCCTATATTCAAATTTTAGGAACAGTAAAAAGTAAGTTTAGATTTTTTTTTAAAAAAAAGAATATGAATTTTTTGTTCTGTGAAAAAGAAATAAAATCATAAATTTTTTTATACACTTTTGAGATTTAAAATTTAAATATGTTCTTTTATATATTTCATAATTATAACTTTTATATTTTTAGGAAATTAATATAATATTGTTTTTGTTAAGATAAAATTTAAATATAAGTTTTGGTAAATAAAAATTAAACTGATCTGACTTACCCAAAATTAATGAATACGAGATCATCTAAATTGAAATGACTCGTTGAAAAAAGTATTACGCTGATTATGTAACAGACAAATAAGTTGTGATGTCCATCAGCTAAACTGATTTGAAGAGCATCTACAACGGCTTAAATAGAACCAAGTTGTTCGCATATATTTTGTAGCATATCATATCAGCTCATAGACTGATCTGGCAATTTTATCTGAAAACAATAGACACTTTTATCTCTGAGTATATTCCAAGCGTTGTCAGCAAAGACAAAATAAAATATTTGTTGGTTACTCTTTCTAGCTAGTGTCAAATAAATTTGAATTGGTCGCCACTATTTTCAGAAACACGACAAGGACACGTGACATGCTCTGCACAATTGTCGCTCTGTGTCTATTTATTGACGTTGGAGACCAATATCTATAAAAAGGAATGAATCATCATTGAAGAAGACCACTCTTACATTGAATATTATCAAGCATTCTCAAAAGACTCGGCATCTCTCAAACATATTTATCATAAGCTCATTTGCATACGCACAAAGTTCTATTAGATTGATTAAGGATCATCTTGTGCACGATTTGTTCTCACTATCATTTGTATACACGGGTTTTATTGTACCGTGAGAATTTTTGTGAGTGTCAGAATTTTGTTTATGAATAGATCGAGTTAAGAAAGAGTTACTAAGAGTTTCAACTCAATAGGATTGGTGAACCAAACTGAAGTGGGCTTGTACAAAAGATTGTACCGATCAAATCTTCTAAGAGAATCCTTCTGGAAACAGAAGAATGAGGACGTAAAAGTTTAATCTTCGAACTTCCATAAACAAATTCTTGCTTCTTTTTATTTTCAGTCTATCTTATATATCCTATCCGTCATTACTTGTGTTGTTCGTTCATTTACTTGAACTAAACTGTTAAACTCACGTATATCTTATTCACTTAGTATTTTAAGTTGTTTCCGCATTTAGCATTAAAGTAGGTCACTTTACTCCGTCTGATTAGTATATTAATTTCAACTCTTAACGCAATTTAAATTTTTCATTATTTATCATATTTGTATAAGAGTTCATTCACACTCTGCTAAACTGTTATTTTCGACCCTAACGGTTTTAATTTTTTCTTTTAAATTTATTTACTAATTTAGAAAACTAAATATTTACTGCAGTATCTGCAAAAATATAATTTTAGGCAAACATGTTACTAAATTAAATTTCTAAATGACACTCAGTTATCGATAAACAGTCATAGATATGCTTAAATGAAGAAACTTGAGATCGAAAATTCAAAATTACATTCGCTTTCGCCGCTAAATTAAACAATTGAACATTTCAAAAACTCGTTTTATTTACTCTCCGAAAGTAAAAAAATTATAATACATATATAACTTGTATTAACATGTAGTAAAATAACTACACTAGTTAAAATTATCTAATGATCATGAAAATATTTTATATTTAAACAAATACAAAAGAGAAAAAAAAAAAAAAAAAAAAAAAAGTAAAAAGGGGGCAAATTTTTTTATATAAAATTTGAAAATTTATTTTTATAATTACGTACATTCTTATGAAGGATTAAGAATATGCACACACACAAAATATAATGTTTTCTTATGAGATTAATGCCAATATAAAATAATTCACCCAGAAAAATATAGTTCAAGTGTTTTTTAAAAATTCTGGTAAAATAATTTTTAAAGAAGTATGTCTCTTGTGAAACGGTCTCATGGATCTATTTCTGTGAGACGACTCAACCCGATCCATATTTAAAATGAAAAATAATACATTTAACATAAAATGTAATAATTTTTAATGAATTGGATCGGATTAGAGACATATCTCACAAAATTGATTCTTGAGATAATTTTTCATTATTTTTTGTATATTTTTAAATAGCTTTTTACAAAGGGCATAGTAAGCTCTAGTAGACCGTGACAATTGACTGTTCTTTACTTTAATTTTTGCTGGTCCATATCCGCAGCCTGAGCCTCGAATTAAGCTAATAAACAAAAATAAAAAAGGGAAATATCATATTTTTATATTATTTAATTAATTAATAGTTTTTCAGAAAACGACCATACTTGATGATTTTGTTGTCCCATATTTGCAAGTAAAATGGGACCAGAAATCGGTTACGGTTAATAGGGCATTTTGTTATCCTAAGATTCGGGTGTCGGCTTTTCCTTTTTCCTTTTTTTTTAAAAAAATCCCATTTCCAATTTTTTACCTAATTAATTATTTTTAAATCTTTAAGCTTTTGGTTATGATTTAAAAAATTATTTTACTTAAATAAGTTCTTATAATAAATTTTATTAAACAAAAAAGGGTTTCTCGTTCATCTATTAAAATGAGCAATGTAGTCACTATAAGATATATTGCATATTTATTGTTTGATTAAGAAATGTTGCGGGACCATTATTCTTGTCGAGTTCTTTGGTTTCCCAAAAGTTATAATTAACTATAATAATCATTCTACCATATTAATTATTTTTTGTATTNTTCATTTAATTGATTTTGATGCTAGCTTATTATATGGCGTGGAATATTCAAATAATTTTATTAATTGGTTTTGAGTAGGTCTTTTGTACAATGCTATCATGTATCTATATCCGTGACACTGGTTGATCAAGTCAATATATATTTGAAGTGAAAAGTAATTTTTAGAGATAAATAATAATCTTTTTTTAATCAAATCAACATAATGTTCCATAATATTTTTTTTACAAAAAAGCAATACGTTCACTCAAATAATCGTATGTTATAATAATTCTTCATAACATAATTAGCATAGAAATGATAATTTTGGGTCAAAAATTGTAATTTAAAATTAAAAATTAATATATTTCATCTGTCACTTGATCGGATTGATGTATAAAAAATACTATTTAAGTGTAGAAACTAAAAAATAAATTATATATTTGAGATAATAAAAGACAAAAGGAAATTATATAATTAAAAAGGGAGAATATATAATTATATTGTAACGTTAACCTTGTAGAATTCGAAAGCACAAATCAGCTTTAATGAAACACGCTTGTTTCTCGTTGCAGTGGTCAAAGTCTCTACTTCAGTGTGATTCTCAAGAATCATCTGCACAACGAAACACCTAGATGAATATTAATATTATATTATAAAATGAATTTTTATATTAGTATTTTGTAGATTTGATTAATTCTGAGAGAGAAAAAAAAAATTTGAAATAACAAAATCAAACGATATATATATTTAAAATAAAAGCGCGCGAGCGACGAGCGCTTACGAATTGCGAATAAGGCTATACTATTTACAACATCGAACTTATTTTCAATTTCATGGTAATTAGAGTGTAACAGAAAATATTTGAATTATATTAACACACACTTTTTGAATTAATTTGATGCGATAGAGTTTGATGTAAATTGAAATTTTGACAATATACAAATTTTATGTCTATACAATATTAAAAACACAAACATCCATTTGTCCTATTTTCGTATGGCACAAGTACAACATCGTTCATTTTATTCAAGAGTATATTGAACTCAACCGTAGAAACGAGGTAGCAAAAGTTCTCAAAATTTTTGAAAAGGAAACTAATGATCTAGGGCTAATTGCACCAACCATTTTTGTGAAAATTTCAAAAAACATAAAACTCCCTAAAAATATTAATATGCTAATGTTTTTACTCTGAATCTGGTAGACAGAAATAATGTGTTGCAAAGAATGACAGTAAGTCGAGGCAATGATGTATCTTTTGTCCGCAAGAAGAAATTTCATGTATATCATTTCTTGACGTTTGCGGCAATCGTCTCTAAGATACAACGATTCAATCCAGAAAGTGCAACACAACAGGTTCTGGATGGCAGCTAACATCAGTATGTTTGAACTCTTAAGTTTGGAAAAGAAACGAACGAAGCAAAATGAGGATGCAAAAAAATATTGTGTAATGAATGTCTGCAGAGAACTATTTATAGAGTGAGTCTCATAAACCAAGGGATAGACCCTTCTGTACAGAAGACACACCTTTTTGCCTATGGGACACACCCTCCTGTTGTAAGTTACAAGCGAGGGGACGCAGAGACGCACGGTTCTGTCCGAAGACAGATAATCGCACGAAACGCGGTTCGGACTGAGGCTGACTGGAGGGTACACATTGGACTGTCACCACACCCCACCCCACCACGCACCACACCGCCCCGATCGGGAATGGAATGATAATTTTATATAAGATGTTTTCTATTTTTTTTTAATTTTTCATAAGTGTTGATGCAATTAGCCGGAATGACATGATAATCAAGTGAAAGAAAAACAAAAAGGGTAGGCGGGTGCCGCCGTGATTAGGGTAGTGGCGGTGGGCCAAAAATTAACTCCTTTGTCGACCTTGATTTGCGTTGAGTCTGTGTAGGCCAACGCATCCTCCAACCAAATAATTATTAATTTATTATATCGTTACATGTTTTATATTTAATGACAACCATTGCACAAATCAGACACATATAATAATAAATTCATTTCTATTACAATAATAGTTTTTTTGTCAATCAGTTGAATATGCAAGATAAATACTATTGTTTAGAAAATGATTTAATATATTATTTATTATAAATTCAATTTAAGAGTAAAACCTACTTACAATGACTTTTTATATTTTTGATTTCGATAGGATAAATATATCAGATAAGGAAATACTTGACTTAAAGAGTTATTTAATAAGCAGCACATTTTTTATTTTTATTTTTTTAAATGAGAGCAATTTTTTTTAGAGGAGCGTTTTTGTATTTCGAAACAACATAATCGCAAAATTTTTTCAAAGAGAATATTACAACAAAAACAAGAAAATGAAATATTTTTCTTAAAAAAAATATGAGTGGGTTCAAAACAGATATATTTATCGATATTAGTGCATTCGCCTGTCACATTAAATGTATGAGAACAAATCGAAAATAAATATGTAACAAATTGTGAGAAAATAAATATGTAACAAATTGTGAAGTTTTTTCAATTTTTATTTAAATTTCAAATTTGAATTTGATATTTCTTGAAAATATAAACTACATTTAAGTATCTGCATTGTTTATATAATTTCATTTAATTTTGATTATGATTTTTTTTTACTTTAATATATTTATTCTCACAACTCTTTATCATATTAATCAAAATATAATATTATGTTTTCCAATTTTTTTAAAAAATATCATTGTGAATTTTGGTATATTCATTGTCTATAAATTGCTATTATTTTATTTATCTTAATTAAAACTTTAATATAAATATTTTTAATATATCNATCTTTATTTCAGCGTTATCTCAAGTAACATTAAAAAAATTATATAATAAATTTTATAATAATATATATAATTTAAATATATTCATTACATTATATCAATAATTTTAAATAATTATTCAAAAACTAATACTTATTAATTATAATAATTAATTAAAATAACTTCGGGGTGAAAACCAGTGTATTCAAAAGCAATCATTAAATCAAAAGGGAAAATACGTGTTTGCACCACGATATTATTTATTAATTAATCTGGCTAGATAATGAGCTGAAGTTAATTAAAGATATTTTATCCAAAAAAAAAAAGAAGACTAATTAGACTTTAATTATATTAATGATGATTCCCACTTATTTTCTTGAGAAACTATAAATCCCCATAGATTTCAATGGTGGCTATAATTATCACCACACTATTTCACAATAAAACTTATCACAAAGTTAAATCTCACAACATGCACCGATTATGTTCTTCCTCTCCCTTACAAAACAAGGGAGCATGAAAATTTCACAAATATGGATTCTTTGATGGCAGAAAATTTTTTTAAGAAAAATTTCTTAAAAAAGCAGTATCAGAATATGACGGAGGAACAAAAGCAGCTCAATGAGGAGACGATGGACTTTCTGAGAAGGAATATCGAAGACGCTACTGAAGAGTACGTGAGGGGCATGCGCTCTGTTGGAGGGATTTCCTTTTCTGAAGACAGAAGACCTATGACTTGTTTCTGTAATGCATGAAAGAAGAAGCTGCTGCTCGAAAAGAAATACACGTGGTCGTGTTTTCAGAAATATCTTACTTCTTTCATTTTTTTATTTTCAAATCATCAGGCTACTGAAAAAATGCATGCAACAGAACTTTTGTGATTAATGAATATGCCAAAAAAAAATATAAAACAAGAAATGTTGATTATAAATTAATATAGAACGCAGCACTGACTGAACTACATAGCAATTGCATTCTTTTAAATTTATATAAAATATGCAAGCAACCAAGAAAACAAATTCCGGTGACAACCTTATAAAACAAAAATCTTTGAATTGACACTGATAAAAATGGAGTTACGTACTCTTCTCATTGTCAACATTTGGGAAGGAATCGAATCCATATTTCATCTCACTTGAGACCACATAAGAATCATCTTCAATGCCACTTGAGTGATCTTCTTCTCCGTTCAGCTTCCCTTCAAAAATAAGCATTATATGCTACAATTGCTTTGTCATCCGTTTTGAAAGACTCGTAGAGGCTTTCATTGTAACCTAGAATGAATGCAAGGTCCAGATTATTGCCAACTTGAATATGTTTTAACGCGTATTCCTCTAAAACACTACAAGAAAAAACATATTCAACAACAAAACCGTTGTCTTTTTTACTTTTAACAACAGTTTTAACAAAAACCGTTGCCGTAGCCTAAAAAAATCCGCTCATAGACAACAGTTTCTTTCAAACTGTTGTCTTTGATATATCTACAACAACGGTTATTAACAAACCGTTGTCTTTCAACTGGTTTTTTTATAAATTTGTTGTCAAAATTAAATTTTGCGATGGTTTTAAACAAAATATGTCGCTAAAATTAGCGACGGTTGTACTACACCGTCGCTAATTTAAAACTTGTGACGGTTCATGTATAACCGTCGCTATTTTAGCGACGTTTTACTTAAAACCGTCGCCGACTTAAATTTAGCGACGGTTTTGCAAAAAAGGTCGCTAACGTTATAAGCGACGTTTTTTGTCTAACCGTCGCTAATTTTAGCGATGGTTTTAATCAAACAGTCTCCAATATAAAAGTAGCGACAATTTAGCCAGAACCGTCGCTATATTTAGCGACGGTTCTTGTCAAAGCGTTGCTAATTTTAAATCGGCGACAGTTAGAAAAATAACCTTCGCAAACTGTCTATAAATATCCCCATCCTCAGTCCATCTTCTACCACACCACTTCACAACACTTAAAATTTTTATCCCTTACACAATTTTAGTTTCGAATTAGGATAAATTTATTCTCTTTAAATTTTAGTAAATTTTTAAAATCAACAATATAGTTAACATAGTAAGATTGTGAGTTTTTTTTATATTTATTAAACTATTAAAAGTTATTTTTTTTATTTTACTGAAAAAATTAGCGATGGAAACCATCCCAAACCGTCGCTAAAATTAGCGACGATGTTTATAAAAAACCGTCGCTAATTGTAGCGACGATTTAGTAAACCGTCGCTATTTAACGACAGTTTAACATTAATACCGTCGCTACTTTTAGCGACGCTTTGAGATGATTTACGTTGCAAATAAATTTGTAGCTACCACATCACTCCAAAACCGTTGTCTTTGAGCGAATGCTTTAACTACAGGGCCTTTAACAACGGTTTTACATATCTACGATAACGGTTTTTCACCGTCGTCTTTAAACGTCTACGACAACGGTTTTTCACCGTTGTCTTTGAGCACACCCTTTAAGAACATGACTTTTAACAACGGTTTTATTTGACCTACAACAACGGTTTTTAACCGTTGTCTTTTGCTTTTTTTTTTGTAGTGAAAACAACATAAAATTCATTCTTGTTCTTAATTTTTTATATCTATAAACTCAAATCAGTAGAAAAATGTTGGATGGATGAACCTTCTTTTTGTTGATAAATGAAAAATTAATAATGAAGAGTGATGAATGAAAAAAAGAGTGAGAGTTGTCCCACATTCGAATATTAGACAAACTTGGTCTATCTTATAAGCTCTAAGTTGAGCTAAGGGTTTGGACCCCAAGGGGTATCAGAAATTTTTAGAAGGGAGAAGACCTGATAGGTTGTGTCTCGGTAAAATACACGTGCTCACGGTCGGCCCAGCCCTGTTCGGTGTGGTCTTTGATTAATATTAATCTTTTTGGATCAAATTTATTTAAATTTTGTGGATAGAAACACTCGCGCAGGTGCGCGACAATATGTGCACCCCAGCAGAACTTGGCGCACGCAAAGAATACCGCCCCAGCGCGCCTCCCACTGTTTAACACACGAAACAGTGCCTTCCATTAATATTTATTATGATAGTCAACCGGCAATAGGAAGAGCATGATGCAGTATGTACAATGGTAAATCTCGGCACATTCGACGGAGACATAATACCATAAGGCAATTGATCTCGAACGAGGTTATTTCTGTTGAATATGTGAAATCAAAAGAAAACCTAGCGGATCCATTTACTAAAGGAATAAATAGAGATCAAATGTACAAACTGTTAAGATGAATGAGCTTAAAACCCACAAAAAAAAATATTTATAGTGGTAACCAAATCTTGTGGATTGGAGATCCCATGACCTTGGTTCAATGGGAGAACTAAGTTATAAATATTAGTCTGAGTACTTGGAATTAATAAAGGCTCATTCTTACAAAATCCAAATAGAAAAGACTTGCAACACGTGGTGATGTTGAGTTTTCTTTTAATGATTTCTATATACCTAAGAGGTAGGGTATGACAGGATACTCTAGATAGGGGATCACATATATAAGTGATAAGTAATGGCCGCTTCAATGAAAAAACACTTATGAATCTAAGATATAGTCTAGGGCCAAAATGGACACAACATGAGAACAAGAATATGTTAGAATTACTATTGTGTAAGTACTATTGACTTGGTTTATATAATCGGTTGACTAGTTCAAGACATCATGTCACTACTCAACTAGTAAATCCTATAGTATATTACTAAGAAAGGTTCAAAGCCAAAAACTACATATCCTGATGCAATATAATTCATAAGAACTTTCATACATGCATTAACTTCAATCTTGTGGGGGATTGTTGGATAAATGAAAAATGAAGAATGAAGAATGGTGAATGAAAAAGGGAGTGAAAGTTGTCCCATATTGGAATATTAGACAAATTTGATCTCCCTTATAAGCTCCAAGTTGAGCTAAAGATTTGTGCCTCAAGGGGTACCAGAAGTTTTTAGAATGGGGAAGACGCGCGCGCGGGGCCAGCCAACCCGGCCCTGTTCGGTGCGGTCTTTGATTAATATTAATCCTTTTGGATGAAATTTATTTGGAAAATAAATTTTGTGGACAGAAGCACTCGCGCTGGTGCGCGACAAAATGTGCGCCTCACACGAATGCATCTGAAGACAGAAACACTCGCGCTGGTGCACGACAATATATGCGCCCCAGCTGGTTTGGAGAGGAAAAAACAGAACCAGGCGGGCTGGTGCGCGCAAAGAATGCCGCCCCAACGCGCCTCCCACTGTTTTAACACACGAAACAGTGTGTGTGCATCTCTTCTCGAAGATTTTTTCTACTCCAGCCTAATGTTTGCACCAAACAATGTGTGCCTTCACTACTCGCAGAGAGTTATAAGTCTTCTACGCATCCGGTCAAAGAATTTGTGTCTGTTCTACGCATCCGGTCTGAAAAGTAGTGTCTCTTCTACGCATCCGATGATCATTTATACATAATCCCCTTCAGCCATTTTCGAGCTTCTTCTGGCCATTTTTGCTGCACTTCTTCTTGTCATCTTGCTGCATATTACTTCACCTCGTTTTGAAAGTTACTGCGTATTTTTTTTTGCTGCTTTCGAGAGTTTGTAGTAATGCAATCTCTCGACTTGAAATCTTTATATCTTAGAGACGATTGCCTGCAACGTATAGCACTTCATACAGACAATTTCATCTTGCGGAGAAAAGATCATCCTTGCTTCGACTTGCCTATTTGATCAGAAACGAGAGAAAGACAACCAAAACTTTTTATGTATAGACTTACTAAAGTTAAGAAAAACACCTCTTCATAACATAAGAGTGTAATCAATACTTACGAATCTTTGAAGGGGCTAGTCAACACATGCCTGCTACAACTATCTGTGAGAACCCGAAATTCCAGCAGTAGAAATTCCAGCAGTAGCTAGTATTTTGCAGCAGCTAGTAATATTCAGCAGCAATGCAAAAAGTTCAGCAGAAGTTAACAATTGCAGCAGCAACTAATATTTCCGAAGCTGGTATTTTTCCAGGAGATATAATCCAGCAGCAGAAGAGTTCAGTAGCGCGAGATTCCAGTAGCAGCTACTGATTCTGCTTAGGACTTGTAACTGAAATATTTAACATGAAATAAAGGCTGTTAATGGCAGATTATGACCATTAATTGGGAGGCTAACAGTCAGATTTTTGCCTATAAATAACACCTTCAAATCTCTGAACTGGTGTTACACAAAACTTGAGTTATCAATTGAAATTCGAGCTAAGAGAGTGCCTTTTTCTGAACAAGTAAAATCCAGTAGCGAGAGAAAGCAGATTTCAGACTTCAACCGAAACTTTTAGCAAATTATTGTAAGTGAGCTTATGTATAAATATCTTGAAATCAGTTTGATAATTCTTGTTTTGAAGCAAAGTATATGTATTTTTGATATCTGATTTTTGAAGCACTGAAACCTAGTGAACTAATGGCAGGAATATATATTTTGAAACATTTCTGATTCCTGATTTCTGATTTCTGGCCTCACCCCTTAGAGAAGAGAACATATAGGTGACTGATATCAGTTTAGCCATGAAATTCACGAACGTGCTCAATGCTTGCTTGTTAAATTTTAAGTTTTGATTTCTGTTCTGAAACCTGTTATTCCTGAATACTGATTCCTGTTCTGAAAGTAAGAGTTTCTGTATATTATTTTGTATTACTGTTTTTGTTAAAAATGGTTTTGAAAACTGAGAGTTATTCCCGCTCCCGCTTACTGAGTGATGACCATATCACTCACCCACCAAACCTATCTCAGATAAGAACAAGGAATAATTGTTAAAAGAAAAAGAGCAGAATCAATTCTGAGGCTGGTGAAGAAGACTGTTATTTTTCAGTTCTAATTTATGTTTTCCGCTGTATCTGTTAAGACATTGTTATGTATGGTTTTACATTTCTGCTGTAAAATATTAGTTATTCGAGTTTGTATCAGACGTTGAAATATTCAGCATTATGAATAAAAAGACTGGTTTCTGAATTTTGTACTTCCGATGCTTGTTGTTTTCGAATGTAAATTTGAGAGCAATGCCGGTGTCGACCAATCCCGTCTCTGGGGCTTGACACTATCTCTCGAAAAATGCAATTAAATCATTAATGTAATGAGATATCGAATTTGAAATTTAAATATGATAATAGGTTGAAAATGATAAAATTTTTGTCACATAAAATAATATATTATCTAGAAACCCTTTATATTTACCTTGAAAATTAAAGTTCATTCTAGTTGGTTAGATTCTAGTAATTTAGCAGTGTTCATTTTAATATATATCCAGCAAGAACACCTTGAAAAAATGATAATTTTTCTACAATTTTATAAAGACAACTAACGTAATCATCAGTTATTTTAATTAATTCTTGCACTACTATATATTTACTCTTTTTAAAGTAGTATTGGGGGAGGGAAAGTCTTGGGAACCTGAGATACTCTCAAATTTGAGAGTAACATGCTACTAAACCAAATGGCTGGTGGCGACTACTATTTATTGTTTAGATGTGTGAGTTTAATGGAAATTTACCTCAGAGAGGATATATATAGGGTCCCGTGAAAATTCTTGAAATCAATCGTTTTACTGAAACTGGCGATACAACAAACATCCCCAATATCTCATAGGCGGCATTAGGC
Source organism: Primulina huaijiensis (assembly GCF_012295235.1). Classification (NCBI taxonomy): domain Eukaryota; kingdom Viridiplantae; phylum Streptophyta; class Magnoliopsida; order Lamiales; family Gesneriaceae; genus Primulina; species Primulina huaijiensis. The sequence goes on along the minus strand of NC_133312.1, from coordinate 4,934,469 downwards.
ACATCCTACGCCTCTTCGTAATTAATATTCATCACATGTGTAGGCTTTATTACATATCTTTCTATGCCAAGCTAGCTAGCTAACTTATGGTGTGTGCTCTTTTTTTGCATATTTTAGCAATTGGCACCAACATTTGGTGTGCACGACATTGTCATCCATGTGATTTAGTGTTGAAATATCTTATAATGAAAAGTCCATCTCGCCACCAATCCTCGTGGATGAAACCACATAAACTTAGTGTAACGTCCTAGATTCGACGACTGTCCTCATTGTATCAAGACGGGTATTTCCACCGTGGTTATGTTCTCACTCACACGTACCTTAGAAAAATACTTGTTGATATAAATCGATGATACTGTCTTAAAAAACATACTCCTTAGGTTTCGAACCCTGATGACAGCGAAAGCTGCACTCTGTACTCTTGTTGTAATAATAATAAAAAAAAAAAAGTACATCCCAAGACTGATTTTAGATAACTTGTAACAAATATGAAGATCCACGTCCAATTTTATGTCCCAAATAGTTAATCAATGTATAAGTAGATGAAGAAACGATGCTAAGTACTTATATATGTTTGATTGGAGAGGTTGAAATATGGAATATTGTATTATAATATAATTGTCGAAAGTGACCTCTGATCTATTGAAAATAGTAATTGATTGTTAATACAATGTTTGGTACAAGTGGTTTCATTTGGAATAATTAGTGTGATTGAATATATATCATGAATGTGGATAAATAGTGTTGCTTCAAACCAAACAAGTGGTGAGCTAGGATTATTAATCATATAAAAAACAAAGATTATATATCATGTGTGTGTGTGTACTGTGTTCGAACTCTAACAAATATGAGTTGGCTAATATTTGACTGTGTTCCATGATAAAAAATTTTACCTAATTTTCCAGAATTTCACTTATAATATGGTTAAGGTAAGGTCTCAGTGCCGAGGGAATTTCGAAAGGCCAAACTTAAAAGTCGTGAAAAATAAGTCAAAAGTGGTGGAGACTGCATAGCTTTTGGAGAGAACGTCGTTTGGTCTTCTATAACTCTCCATCATCTACAAATTTTCTTATATAGATATACAAGTAGTTATTTTGTGAGACAGTTTTATGAATCTATTTTTTTTATATCTAAAAATTAAAGCATAAAATATAATATTTTTCACTGACGTAGTCGGATTGAAAATCCATCGCACATAATTGACTCGTGTGATATATAATCATTAATTAATAAGACTAAAATGTTACGAGTCAATATTATATATTTTCTTGGTATATATAAAATAACAGCTTTCAAGAATGAAATATGTACTATTTTACACAAAGATGAAGAGCAGGTGATTGTATTTGTGCCTGGAAACAAACCGGAATTCACGGAGACCCACAACCGGTTGACTTATACGTGATGTGTTCATATTTGGGCTCACCTAAAAAATTTAAAACCGTAGACCTACTTTTGTTCTGTGTGTGTGTCCATATTTTTTAAAAAAAGTGTAAATGTATGTGTGTGTATTTGTTTTGGGCGTTGATTGCGGTTGGGAATAAAGCGTAACTAATTGGTGCTTTTTATTCTTCTTTAGCCCTTTTTTTTTTATTTTTAATATCTTTATCGTTTCCACATTCACACCAGAGTTAACTTTCTTTCTTTCTTGCTTTTCTATCTTTGAATAAAGCAAACGCTTCATTTTATGCGCAATGGGAACGTTGGCATTTTGGCAAATAGTCCACCCAATCGCCAGGGTATCGTATCATGGCTGATTCGATGACACACACGGATGAGCTCTTTTTGTCATCAAAGTTGTTAAAATTCTTGAGTAATTGAATGGATGATCCCTTGTTTTAGTAATATTTGAAAGATGTTTTTGACAATTTAAGAATTATTATGCCGATTTTGCTGCATAACCGAGCTCAATATCCTCATTCCTGCTCGTGTGAGTCTGGAATGAAATCATCCCTCCATTTGGTATTACCACACAGCCCTTTTCAACTTTTAAATGCACAAAATACGTGATTCCACTCGAGGCTTCCCCATATTTGAAACGTGGACTTTGACCACATGATAGCCCAATGATTAATTCATGCACAAACTAAACCAATTCTGATCCATCACAAGTCCCAGTGGTTCTTGCGGACATTTCAAGAATTTGTTGCCGCCTATCGAGCTTCAAATCAGTTAATGTCAATATCAAAGTAAAAGTAAATTAATTCAGACCACATGTTTGAATCTTTATATGTTTAGAAAAAATAGAAAATCAAAGATGCTGATCATGCCATTCCCAGAATCAATTAGTCTCAGTTTAGCACCGAACAAAAAACGTACTTCAAAGGCGGCCCCCTTCTTCCTCCGGAAAGCGCCAAACAAGAGCACATGCATCTTCCCCATCATCAAGAATGCATTAATTGCAGTAGTTTCAACCTTTTTAAAGTAAATACAAACCCATTTATTTATTTATTTATTTATTTATTATTTATCTGTCTCAGCCCATTTTTCTTTACCAATGACGCTCCTCTCTCCATATATACTGCCCTTTTAGCTCTTGCTTTTCTCACAACCCCATTTCCCTCTCTCACTCCCCCTTTCCCGTTCCATCTGTATGAGTTTTTTCATCAGGTAAGCTCATAAATCAGATAATACATTGTGTACGAGAAGAGGGAATAAATCTCTTACATTATATATTTATATTTAGCAAAACAGATCTATATACGTACTGAACAATATAAGTTTTTTCTAAGTTTACAGTAAGATATATTAATGGAGAAATCCGTGGGACTTTGTTTTTCAATGGCTCCCCTGTTTCTGATACTTGGGGTTCTGCTTCCTCGGGCAATGGCTGCCCATGACTATGGCCAAGCTCTGACTAAGAGCATTCTCTTCTTTGAAGCTCAAAGATCTGGTTACTTACCCAACTCCCAGAGAGTGCAATGGAGGGGTAATTCTGGCCTTAATGATGGAAAACTTAATGGGGTGTGTTGTAGCTCCGCTTTTTACTCCTACAATTTTCTGTCCTGTTTCTGCTTTTAACTTGACTAATTCTTGAAATCTGGCAGGTGGATCTGGTGGGAGGATACTACGATGCAGGGGACAATGTCAAGTTCGGTTTGCCCATGGCGTTCACCATTACCATGATGTCGTGGAGCGTGATAGAATACGGTGGGCAAATGGGTGGCAGTGGTGAACTTGGCCACGCCATTGATGCTATCAAGTGGGGCACTGATTATCTCATTAAAGCTCATCCCCAACCTTACGTTCTCTATGGAGAGGTAAGTAAACTCCGGCCATCAGTTATGTGCATTTTACTGTTGAAGAAATGGTTAGATTTTTAGGTTGTCGTTTTCACTGAAAAGAAGTTAAATATTATACAAATCTAGTATTAGTTAAGTTCAAATTTTTAAAATCAGGATTAATTTACTATTATTGTTTATGTTCTACCAACGACTTGATGTGATTGTCACTGTTGATGCAGGTTGGAGATGGAAACACAGACCACTACTGCTGGCAGAGGCCAGAGGACATGACCACCTCAAGGGCGGCTTACAGGATCGACCCCAGCCGTCCTGGATCCGACCTGGCCGGCGAGACCGCCGCCGCCATGGCTGCTGCCTCCATTGTCTTCCGCCGCTACAATCCTTCCTACTCGGCGCTACTCCTTAAACACGCGTCCCAGGTAAGCTAAGCTAATCGGTTCTTCTTCAGCTTCAGTTTTTGAGTGTGGCGTGGGCGTATTTTAGCAAGCGGTTGGGTGTGAAACGGTCGCAGTAAATTAGTTAGTTACGGGGGATCGGCTTTTAGTGAGTGAGGTTGTTTTCGGTGCATTATAGAAGTGGGCACCACATTTATCACTAAATCTACTGTGAGTGATATGTGCATGCGAAGCGATCTGCTTCTTGGCGCATTTTAGCACCATAGATATAATAAGACATTTAATCCATGTCGAATTAGCTATGAATCATTTATTTATATCATTTTGGGACCCACGTATTATTAAAATTAACATCTGAGATGGCATCACATAATAATAAAACTCACCACATAATAATAAAAAGATTTTACTATTATTTTAAAATTATTAACTTTTATTCTAAATATATATCAAATCAATTCATCTTATATATAAAAATATGTGAGATAGTTTTACAAAAAATTTGTTCTATCATTATTTCATCCTTTTAATTTAATACATGCATGTAAACTTTGATAATTAATAATAATGTGCTTAGATTGATACATTTGAAATTTATTTAATAATTTATATATTATAAATAATTGTGATTTATTTAAAATATACTTATATTTTTTAAAATCAAATCCTTGCCCCCACGACCTAAATTCATTATTATAACGTACTTTGTCGCTGCCTGATTAATTTTTAATGCATAAAATAAAATTTATATTTACAATAAATTAAAGTGATACAAAATCTTTCGGCGCATAAAATGGGTCATGTGCAAATCTGGCCGTATATCACGGGCATTGTCTAGGACCGTACGTGTAGTGTGAGCTTTTCAATCCCAACCGTCTATTAAAATCTCATTGCATCCGGACACGGCTGTCGGTGCAAGGGAACCACTGTTCGAATGCCCATTTTGCCCTTACTTATTCATTCTAACACCCGAATCTTTTTTCTTTGTTTCAGCTGTTTGATTTTGCGGACAAATACAGGGGCAAATACGACAATAGCATCACCGTAGCACAGAAGTACTACCGATCAGTCAGCGGATATGCTGTACGTGATCCCACCATTAATTTTCTTGGATTAATCCCATATATATATATATATATATATACACAAAACTTAATTCCTTTTCCATGTTCTTTGATTATTTAAAGATTGAGTTTGTGTTTTTGGGCAGGATGAACTGCTGTGGGCAGCTGCATGGATGTACAAGGCTACGAATAATCAGTACTACTTGAACTACTTGGGGAACAATGGTGATTCTCTTGGAGGAACCGGTTGGGCTATGACTGAATTTGGTTGGGACGTTAAGTATGCTGGTGTTCAGACCCTTGTGGCTAAGGTATATTATTGACACATGCAATGTGATTGAGAAAAAAAATTTAAGAAGACGTACCCATATGATTTATTTGCAACTGTTTTAACTCCTAAATATTTTATGTGGATAATAGATTTGTAAATTTTCAGAAAAATTATATCAAGTCTTGTTTGAGACGTCCTGCAAAAAGTAATTGGAGCTTTCAGTTTGAGACAACCAAGGAATTTCAGTTATATTTACTGATTATTGGCCTTTTTATCTTCTTGCAGTTCTTGATGGCAGGGAAAGGTGGTCGATACACATCAGTCTTTGAGGAGTATAAAGAAAAGGCTGAGTTCTTCATGTGTTCTTGTCTTGGAAAAGGGACGCGGAATGTTCAAAGAACTCCCGGTGGCCTCCTTTTCCGGCAGAGATGGAACAACATGCAGTTTGTCACCAGTGCTTCATTCCTCATGACAGTCTACTCTGATTATCTTTCTTCTGCTGGCCAGTCCCTTAAGTGTGCATCCGGCAACGTCTCACCCACTGAGCTTCTTTCATTTGCTAAATCTCAGGTGTTTTTACCGACAACTATTCTATATATGATGCAAAAGCACTTATGATTAAATGAAATTGAAACGAATTTTTTATGATCCTTAGGTGGACTACATTCTTGGAGACAACCCGCGAGCCACGAGTTACATGGTTGGATATGGAAACAATTATCCAAGACAAGTGCACCACAGGGGTTCCTCTATTGTGTCTTTTAAGGTGAACCCTTCATTTGTCAGCTGCAGGGGCGGATATGCCACTTGGTATAACCGAAAGGGAAGCGACCCAAATCTTCTTACTGGCGCTCTTGTGGGTGGACCTGATGCTTACGACAATTTTGCTGATGAACGGGACAATTATGAGCAAACCGAGCCAGCTACTTACAACAACGCTCCACTCATGGGCTTATTGGCAAGGCTACATGGTGGTCACAGCGGCTATAATCAGCTCCATCCAGGTTAGTTAAATATATTCAAATACGCATCTTCTGCAAGTTTTAATGCGGCGTTGCCTTCAAGAATTAACGCCTTTTTTCCATTTGTGACCTCAGTGGAGCTACCTGCGCTTAAACCGATTAATATGACTCCAAAGGAAGCTGTAAACACATCTTCAGGTACCATTTATCATCTCTTGTTTCTTGTTCAAGGTGTCTGTTTACTTGTGAGAAACTTCTTAGATGAAAGAAAATATTGATTCTTGGATTGCATATTTAACAGCAAACTTCTGTTTTGCAGGGACAACAAACCCGATTTCTATTACTCAAAAGCTAACAGCTTCATGGGTTCAAAATGGGGTAACTTATTACCGATACTCAACAACAATCACCAATAAATCTTCGAAGAGTGTGGAGAACTTGAAGCTCATCATTTCCAAACTATATGGTCCTGTATGGGGTCTCACAAAGGCTGGTGACTCTTATTTGTTCCCATCGTGGATCAACAATTTGGCTGCTGGAAGAAGCATGGAGTTTGTTTATATCCACTCAGCTTCACCAGCAGAGGTCTCAGTATCAAGTTACACTCTTGTTTAAGCTGTTCATCACATCTGTTTTAGCTAGATGGTGATCAAGAATTCTGCAGCTCCATGACAAGAAAATCTATATTTCCATCCCTTTTTTTCAGCGACTATTAGTTTCAATTACCTGTTGATTTGTGATCTGAGTAGGGCTTGCTTTTAGATGAAGTCTTGGTGCATAAGGTTGATAATCGGGGAGAGAAAGGAGCGACGAGACGTTGAAAACAAGTGCTCATCCTCTTTCTTCTCCACTTCACCGGCCATAGGATACATATATCCAGAGATTTAGATATAGACAGTAAAAGAGTGAGAATCACAAGACAATTTACTTCTCAATATTATCTGTCTTTTTTATTTGTTCTTCAGAAAAAAATGTTGGATTTCTTGTGTCTCCTTATTATGTGGTTTATGTTGTAAACTTTATGACAGCTTATATTTTGCAATATGACGTTGTAGTTTGAGCAAATCCCTTGGTGTTTCTTGATTTTTTTTTTAAAAAAATATCGTTTTTCTACGTTTCATGGAAAACGCAATAATTGAATGCGACTTTGAACATAACATTTGGAAGAGAGCCTAATATTGCAATAGAAGAGAGTCGTGTGTATATGAGAGCTAAATTTGGGCATTTACATGCGATTAAGACAAATAAAGGACTCACATTTTCAATCATTTAATCGGGCAGAATGTCTGTACATATAAAACTAAGATGTTCGTTTCTTTTTTGTTTTTCGAGTATTCAATAACATTAGGGGTCCAGACATGAGACATCGAAAAGAATCCATTCGGCAACGTTTTTGGTTCTCACATGATTCTTAATTGGAGTCGAGTAATATATATTTGGAGTCCAAAAACTTATTAATATGAAATCTATGATACCTTCACATCAATATTTAATATTTAAAATTACTCGATCAGAATTCAAATATCAGATTTGTGATATCATCGATGAATGACTAATTATTTACGGATATGACATGAGAGTCGAGACATAAACAAAGGAAACAATTAGCCATACGACGAAGCTGCATTCCAGATGCAAGAAAATATGTTCAATCCAGATTTCTATCCACAATTACATCAAGTAGAATTGGGAATCTTTAAATACCAAAACATCAAAACAATCAACGTAACAGCCTTCCACATAAAAAGCATATATCTTTGAACATTGCAAAAGTTATTGAAGATCCACGAGGTGTACTAATCAACCAAATGTAACTCTGTAAGCAAATACCAAATATCACCTTAGAAGGAGTCTGTTATTTCTTGTACATTTTGTCAATCTCGTTCTGCGAGGGAAAGAGCATGTCATTGTATTTTCAACATATATAAAACAAAAACTATCAAATGGCTCTGACTAAACTCAAAATCCTAGATCAGCCCTTACACACAGGCACACACAATCAACAATCTAAACATACTGTCACAAAATGGTAACAGGATCTTGTAACTGACCTGGTAATATTTAAGCAACTGAGGCCTTTTCTTCTTAAATGTTGGCGTGATGAGGTCTCGTTCCATATCAAATGGAACGGGATCAAGGTGCACAGCCTTAATGAATTCAAAACCCTTCAACTGCAAAACTCGAATAAAATCGAAAGCGTAAGATAAAAGAGAGAAACTCATTCAAAGAAAGCAGGTCGAGATAGAATACGAGTGGAACAGATCATGTAAACTACAAGGAAAAACCTTCTTCTCTTTTGCTATTCGCGTGAGTTCTTCAATGAAGTATTCTTTCACTTTGACATGTTCACAGAGGGCATTAAAGTCACCAGATATACCAGTCTGTTCAGCCCATTGTTCCACGGCTTGCTTTTTAGGGTTAATAATCGCAATGAGAAATGATTCAAAGCTGTTACCATAAACCCATATCTGCACTCCAAAATTTATGTAATTCAATTATCATATAACAGCACCATGGTGTATTTCTTATTAGAAACACCAGATTTTCCAAGTTAACTAGTTTGTCAAAGATACCAAAGAAGGAATCATACAATATTGGTATTTCATGGCCATTGCTAAAAATTGATTAAAAACCATGTCGCAGGAATTTACTCTAAAGGCTGTGAATAGAACAATGACACACTACGTATCTGTATGATGTTAGCTAATTTTAAGAGATAAGACGTGACCTAAGGATACAATAAATCTAACCAGAACAAACCAATACGTACATACCGAGTCAATATCTGGAACAAGACCATAAATATTTTCTAAGTTCTCCACTGCAACATATTCTCCTTGTGAGAGTTTAAAGATGTTCTTCTTGCGATCAATTATTTTCAAGCTCCCATTTGGTTGCCATTCACCAATATCCCCTGGTAAAATGGAGTTTCATCAAAATAGGATGTAAAACATAAGGGGCTGGGCTAAATATCAATTCCAAAATACTGGAAAAGCAACCTGTGTGAAACCAGCCATCAATTAAGACTTCTTTGGTTAAATCTTCGCGTTTGAAATATCCTGAAAATAAAGTATCTCCACGTACACATACTTCTCCACGTGGAGTACTTGAAAGGGCATCATACCCGAGTTCAGGAACAGATTCCAGGCAAACATCCACATTGGGCACCGGGGGACCTACAGTACCCAGCATGTCAAGTTCATCCGGTATTGAAACGAATGTACCAGCACAAGTCTCAGTCAAACCTATGTCACCAAAACATAATAAAAAGCGATAAGAAGTCAGAAAGCGGGATATACATAACCATGACCACAAGTAAATCGAGGTTCAGAGCGCTCTAAACCAGCATACGCCCAACAGTTGCTCCTTCATATAAAAGCCCCCCAAAGTTCTCTGATAGAACAAGTAATGGCCAGAGGAACATGAGCTTAACCTTTCAAAACAAAGCGTTTTTTCACATGGAACAGTTGAAAAGGATGGCTTCCAAATTATCCAACAGAATAAGTGCAGCCTCAGAAGTTGGGATGAATTGGACTAAATCATGCAAATTTTCAAGTAAAACTTTAAAGAAAAAGGAATTAGAAATTTAAATATTATTCCTCTCTGAAAATAATAAGAAATAAAACATTTCGTCATTTAATGAAAAAAGATGTAACGAAAAGTCCATGTGATATCTTCACCAAAAACAACAAATCAAGTGTTAAAATGCAGCAAAGACATGAAGAAATGAATGAAATGCCTCATATGCACGAAGAAGCAGTTCTTTCAAAAGCCAATGATTGAAAACAAATTGAAAAAAAACAGTGGGCTATTATAGCACAAAGGAACAATACCATATCCTTGAAGAACATAAGAACATGATACTACTCGGAGAAATTCTTCTACATGAGCCGCAAGAGGTGCTGCTCCAGATAAAATAAGTCTTACATTGCCCCCCAAACCTTCTTTTACCTAAAAGAGTACGCAAGGATAGTGCCAGTAACTATTCTGTCACAATTCAACGACTATGAATAGAGCAGAAACACTTCACAAATATGACATTGATTACGTTGTTGAAAACGATTTTGTCACATAGTGGAGATGCCTCTGAATGTTTATAACCGTTCCTCATACTACGTAGTTTCCTGCACAATTTTCACAGCATGAAAGCAGCCCAATTAACCACTTGGATTAGGCTGTGAAAGCTTTAATTGATAATAATATTTAGAACCATCATGATTGAAGTCAATACCTATTACTTCAAACAACAAGGTACATTGAAAAATTTCGTTCGAGCAACGCGATATAAAATTTTAACAAAATAGTAGGTTCAGATAAATGAGCATACAAATTCTTTTTAATTTTCTCAAAAGTATATCCGAGGTGGGTAAGAACTTACAAAGAGTGAGCAAAATTGAACAGGGTTTGCTTAATGAAACCTCCAGCAGCAATCTTCTGTTGCAAACCTGAAACAGCAAGATCCGTTGCCATAAAAACACACCCAAGTTGATGCCAACAATAAGCAATGCATAAGCCATTATGACCACGATTTATTTTTGTTGTCCTGGAATTAGTACTTTGATTATAAAAAATGATTATAATTAAGTTCAAATAATAAATTATTTCCATAAAATATTTGGCAAGTGGGGTTAGTACAGGCATATATTAAAAGAAATTGACTTAAAAGTCCAAATATTTGTTGGCATACAAATATATAACCAAGAGATGGAAAGCGAAATGTAGTAAAATTGATTCATTAATATAACATGCTAGTCCACATTCTCCATGCCCATCACGAAGGGTGGAATGAATCAACTATTACTCTTCAAGCTACACAAATTGGATTATCTTAACCTGAATAAATTCTATCCAGCACCCGAGGTACTGCACAAAAGACAGTGGGCTTGAGCACTCCAATATCTTCAACCAATAACTTAACATCCTGAATTTCAAATAACAAAGTATATTAGTCATGTTTTACAAGCTCAAATGATAGAAAAAGAAAATGAGACCATACCCCACGCCAGAATCCAATTGACGCCCCATGATTGATGAAGCATTCTTCAATGACACGATCAAAGATGTGTGCCAAAGGAAGATACGATAGATACACGTCATTGACAGTCAACTATAGAGAAGAAAGAAATTACAATTCAATCGATTGTTTCTTGCATGTCACATTTTGACCAAGCATGCAATTTTTATTGGAGAGTGACAGCATGAAGTTTAAAATTTTTCTCTTTCACACAATATCTGACAAAAACAAGACAAATAATAGATATGTGATCACCGGTTCATTCACGTTCTCCAGCAGACACTTCACTCCAGCTATTAAAGTAACAATGCTGTTGTTGGAAATCATAACACCCTTGGGGTCTCCAGTTGTTCCACTTGTATACATAATCGTACAAATGTCTGTTTTCTTTTTTACTGGAAGATCAAATTGCTTATTACCCCCCTGCACAGTGTCATAAGTAAAAGAATTTTAATTGAAATTTTTGTAAGCAATTGCATGAAATAATTTCCCATTGGGCTATTGTCATAGATCATCCTGTTGGGTCAATCCTAATTCCTAACTCTTAATGGCTATATCAATGTGGGGCCCAATATTAGTGCAGAGCTTCTGACTATCCTACAAGGTTTGAAGCTTTTTCTGCATAACCAGTTTTTTCCTTCTCGTTTGAGACAAATTTGTTAGTCTCCATGACCGTCATTAAAGCAGCAAAGACGCATTGGGATATTTGTGATATTCTGAGTTAGATTTTCTGCTATCATCTTGAATTATCTGGTTATTCACACATTTATCACGAAGGGGATGTCATTGCTGCACTTTACTTAAAGAAGCCTTTTGTATTGCTATCTCCTATATAGCTACTTCCAGAGCTCTTGACCTCCTAGTCCCCTCTAATGTATTCCTATTTTTAATTTTTACATATATAAATAGATGGATGTTTGCCTGAGCCTCCACCATGCTATGGCGGTGGTTTTAACAGAAATAACAGCATCCACTTTATCTTTCCAAAATACATCTCTCCATCAATTAAATTTTACATTTGAAATTTCACGTCATAGTCTAAAGAATTCCAGTTTTCATTCTATATCTTTAGTTTTCTTTTAATCTTCTGACTTCTGAGATGCTAATAGGTAAAGATACCCAAGGGAGAGACTAATGGTGAGAAGTCTGCACCTTCGGAATTCATTCTGCACAACTGTTGTCAACCAACATAAATAAAGAGACAAAATAACAGTGAAACATAAAAGAAAAATAGGAACTGTTTAACTAAATTGAAGGAAATTTAATAGGTAACCAAAAGGCATAACGATCTGAAAAGTCAAAATAACAAAACATCACTCTCTCTCATGTTGAATTTCACCTAGAGTTTCATAGGCACTTTTCTGGATCTAGATATCACGCTGGTCCAACTTAAACTATGCATCCAAAAGCCTTTGTGCAATTTATTTGAATGTAATTCTCAGTTCATATTGTTGAGTAAGGTAAATGACTTCATTGACAAAAATCCAGTTTCCCACAAATATTTAACCGAGATGCTTGAATTAAAGTAAGAGCTGGCCAATAACTGGTTCAATCAGAAGATCAAAATGGATATAACAAAACATGAATCAAGCCAAGTTGGTACCCACCAAAACAAGCGTCACAACGGATGCAAACTAGAAAGTCTGAAAAACAAGCTTACCAGTGTTAAAAATTCATCCCAAGAATAAATAGCCACACTAAACTTTTCAACTTCTTCCTTCTGTTGAGAAGTAACTTTCCCAAAGCTCACAATTGCTGAAATTGAGTGGAGGAAAACATATATATTCACCATATTTATGTAAATCAAAACCAATACTCCACAGGAAACCAGACACAAAAACCTACGTACTTCTCAAATACTTTGTTGAACCCGGAAAAGTTTTCAACAGCTGCAAATTCAAAAGAATAAATTAGCATTAGGCAAAAGACATCGTATCATTACATATCCCGAAAGAAAAAGCTCAAGTCTCAGTGGTGATACAATTTTAAACCAACTTTATTCGTTAACATTCATGCTCACTGATAAAGTCATTGATAAAGACTCCAATGATAGACACAAAAGAAAATGGAATTTCGTTTTTTAATATTAATAACCGTACCTCAGAAATTTTTTTCTCTTCCACAAAAGCAAATGTAACTTCCGCATGGCATATGATGAATTCAACAGCTCCAGCACCTAAACCAAAGGCAAGAACAAAATTTTACTGCATACTACTAGTAAATTTTGTGAATTGCAAAAGCATCCAGAACATATCAAATGCATTCAACAAGTAAAATTAAGCATACCTAAGGTGTCATATAAAGGGACACAATAGAATCCATGAGCATTACAAGCCTGCAGAAACATGCTTAACTTTCAGAATAAATGTACAATATTCTGTTTCAGATAGCTTCTAGACAACAATCGATAGAAACCTTTAAGATGCCAAAAATAAATAAAGAACAAGAATAAAAGAAAGAGTGGAAAACATTGAGTGAATACAAAAAAAAAGATTGGAAAACCATGATACAGATATTTTACTCCTTTATTTGTCTTAAACCTAATCCAAGCAAATATCATTTTCCAATATAAAAGTCCTTTCTTTGTAGACAAGTTATCCACGATGGCCAAGCTTTGAAAGAATCGGAAATGAAAAGAAACAAAAGATATATATTAAGGGCGACTTGAGATGATAGGAAAGGAGATAGGCGCAGGAAGTTATACACAAAAGGAGTAAAATAAGAACCCAATATATTGGGAAATATTAAGCACAGAGGTATCTTAATCAGATTGGCATATTTTACTTGGTGTTAAACCAAAACCAAGGACAAGCCAGCAAAAAGGCATCAGTGGTCTACTTACAACTATTTTAGGTCAGCAATCTACCCACCAGGAACCAACCAATGAGACAAATGTTTTCAGAGCACATAATTGAATATGATCTTTTGAAATGGTAGCATATATCATACAAAAGACTGGGTTACTAAGTAGTTTAGGGACATCTGAAGTTTTTCCTAGGAATTCAAATTAAATAATACGCAAGTTTTTCATTTAAATTGCAAATCATGAAAGTAACAAACATCTGAAGTTTTTCCTTGGAATTCAAATTAAATAATACACAAGTTTTTCATTTAAATTGCAAATCATGAAAGTAACAACCATCCACGCCCAAGTACGAAACACACATACCATGCATAGAAGGGGATTGAAATAAAATTATTTAAGTACCTCCATACTCATGATCCACTCGGAGCAATTAGCACCATAAATTCCACACCGTCCACCCTGAAATCATTCAGTTACGCAAGAAGGAAATTCTTGTATTATACATGTAACCACTACCACAGTTAGATGAAGCAAATAATATATATAGATAAGCAAATGATTATGAGCAACAACAGACAACACTATGCTGGTATACCAATGCTAGCATAGAGAATAAAATCAAGAGAAGTAATGTCAAGATTACATGAACTAGGGAGTGAAATTTTTAAGAAGCATGTGAGAATTGAATCTCCAATAAGGAAAGCCGACTCTCCGGAAAATATGATGGATAAATATCGCATGAATATACAAGAGAGATGCATGACAACTAAAAAAAACATTACAGCAAAAAATGTAACAGTGTCTTACTTCCTCAATGCCACAATTGCGTAAGGAATTCCCAACTTGCAACACTATGTCATATACTTCTTTGTAAGTCATCCACACGTATTTACCAGGCTGCCAGAGCAGATCCGTCATGATTATTAGCCAATAATTCACACCCACACAAAGAAGGAGAAGAAATGAAAGTGCAAATCGGAAAAAACCATAAGAAAATTGATATCTCAAACAGCATGCTTGAGCAGCAAACAATCAAATGAAGATACTACACCTGCCCATTAATAATTTCTCGACGACCAAGCATTCGGTTATTGGGATATTTCTCAACTGATAAACTGCGCCACAAAGAAAAACGTTAGATTCAATCATTCATACACAAAAAGATTTAAGATAAAAGCAGTGATGGATAGTTAGTATTTTATACAGATCATTAAGAAGATAGGGAGCACAAACCCTATTCAAGAGCACAACTTTGTCAGTCGCTTCTATAACAGCTTATATGTTCTCAATTACATTTCGAATTTAGTCAGTTGTTGATATTCTTTCATTCCACAAAATCCTTTTGTTCTTATACTCGAAACAAACCTTTGACCTTTTTAGCCTTTTGTTCAAGTATAATCCTACAAGTATAAAAGTAAAGGAAGGGAGTGTCCTGGTACATATCTGTTTTCATCATATCAGAATCGATGCTCCTTTATCCAATATTATTGTACTATTAGGCTAGCAAGTCAATAGGGGGAATAAAAAAAATAATGAAAATTCAGAACTTCGGCTCGTTTTCTTCTTCCCCTTTTCTGATGTAAAATGTCAATAGGGATAAATGCCAATTCATAAGGATGTAGGCTAACAGGGATAGACATAAATTCCACACGAAGTTGGTATAAATGGCACAAAGTAAATTAAAATTGAGATTTAGTATGGCAAAGAATCTATCAGAAAGTTATAAACAATATGAACTGATACCAAACAAGATTATTCAAAATGCAATACATGGTCACCATCATTTTTATATATCATAATATCTTCTTATTTTTATCCACATCAATTTTAATAAAATTCATGGTATCTCCTCACTGGTGACCAAACAATAACTTCTAACCTTGTCCAAGAAAAAAGATTACAACTTTTAAGCTAAATCCTTCTACGGTGGTCAACTCTAATTGCATGTCAAAAATCCATTCAGTTTTCATAAAATTAAAGAAGTTATTATGCAACTCTTATTAAGAGAAAACTAACTATGCTGATCATCCAATACATAACGAGCCAAAAACACTAGGAAGCAAGTCGGCAAATAGCAAAGTTCGATCCATTCGTATCACACATTGTTCAACATGGTGGATATACGTAAAAAAATTACAACAAAGAAACACAGACACATTCTAAACACAAACAAAGTCCCTATCAATCATGATAATCCAAAGTAATCAATTAAATCCAACATATACATGAAAAAGGAGCACTTGACGATCTTTAAGTCAATTAAAAATTTCCCAAAAGAAAAATAGACCGGAAAATATCCCAGCAGCAGTCGAGTCCCGGAATCGGCTCGGGAAACCCATCCTTGGCAAAAATACTCCTATAAACCGGTCCCATCGACGGGTTTCCATCCTTGGCAGGCGTTGAAGGCTCCACTTCAACTATAAATCTCTCCTTCTCCATCTTCAAACCTTCTCAAAATCTCTCTATACACAAAAAATCAAGTACGTCAACCTTTACAGATTTATGGTTGTATACACGCGTAAGTTCTGAAAACGAAATGTTTGAAACCACATATGACTGAAATTTTTGGGCAATTTGGTAAAGACACCTGCTGTAAATTCTATTTATAATAAATAATATTTTTAATATAAAAAATAATATTTTTAATAAATAATTCAAATAAAATATCTGTCTCGACTCATAAAAAAATCCAGTTAAAATATTAAATAACTGACGTACTCGACGCACATAATACATTTGATGTATAATAATTATTAGTGAAATAAATTTTTATTATTAATAAATTTAATAATTATAATAATTTGAATCAAAATAAAATATTTAAAAATTCAAGAAATCATATAATATTATTAGAGATATGTTAGTTTATAATCAACCGTGGATAAGTGATCGTATTATTAAAGATATGTTTAAGAGAGTTTAAAAGAGAAGGTAAAAACTTGTGTGAGACAGTATCACGGGTTGTATTTTGTGAGACGGATCTCTTATTTGAGTCATCCATGAAAAAATATTACTTTTTATATTAAGAGTATTACTTTTTATTGTGAATATCGGTAGGAATGATCTGTCTCACATATAAAGATTCATGAGATCGTCTCACAAGAGACCTACTCTTAAAAGAAAATAGAGATTTAACATTATTTATGTAAAATTAGATACACAAAAATTCATGTGAGATGGTCGTACATGTCAATTTTATGAAACAAATATTCTATTTAGATCACTTATGAAAGTATTACTTTACTTTTTATACCAAAATATTATTTTTTTATTGTAAATATGAATATGGTTGACTCGTCTCACGAATAAAGATATGTGAGACCGTCTCATAGGATACGTTTACATCAAATTGATTGCAAATTAGTTACTAAATCATAGAATAGAGAATAAGGTCATCTTTTTATTCAAGCTATGTAGGATCTAACACCAAAATTTAACATGATCAAATTTTGATAAGTGAGTTTTAAAAAAAATGATAAATGACTTCGTGAAGCAAACGAAGTTCACTAAAAAATTTCAACTAAATAATATTTATTTTGGAGGAAAATATGATTAACCAAATAGACATATTTTAAAAGGCAAAAACTTGTGTAAGACGGTTTCACGAGTCGTATTTTGTGAAACGGATCTCTTATTTGGGTCATCCATGAAAAAATATTACTTTTTATGCTAAGAGTATTACTTTTTATTGTGAATATCGGTAGGACTTACCAGTTTCACATATAAAAATTCGTGAGACCATCTCACAAAAGACCTACTTATTTTAAAAATGGCCTCCATTAAAATGATATAATCAACTTTGGCGTTAATTTAAGACATCTTTTAAAGATTAAAAAATATTTGGTACATGAAATATTGATAAATAGGTAAATTAGTACATGAATTATTATAAATCGCTCAATCGGTACATGATTCGACTAAAAAGAAAATTTTTATCATTGAATCAAATTGTTTTTAAGTTCAATTACTCTTACTAAATTCGATTAGCTACGAATTTTTCCAAAATTATTTATTTTAATTTATCATATGTACAAAAAATTTGTTTTAATATATTGATAAAATTTTGATTAAATAAATATTTGTTACCATATCTCTGGAATGTTGTTTTCAAACGGTTGAAGCAAGCCTAATCACTATTTTAGTTTCTCAAAAACTAGTACTGATCTTTTGGAAATTAGGGGAAAAAAATTTAACGTGAATTAGTTCATTAAAAAAAATGAAAAATTCCACTCATTATTCCGATTTATGTGATTGTGAATTTTCAATAGCTTAAAAGTTTTTGCATCTGATTTAGGTATGTTTGGTAAGTTTGGTGGCTTTTAAGTCTTGTGCTTTAACTTAAATATAAATATATTTATTTTTTTAATATATTAAAATGAATTTTAGTAGTGTATATGATTTGTTTATTGATTTGGAATTTTATTAATTATTAATTTTAATACTATAATATGATAAAAAAAATTTATCATATATTTAGAAATATATATTAAATTTATGCTTACACTTTCAATCGATAAAATAATCTTTGAAGTAAAAAATACTTATCTAATTGAATTTAATAATAATCATTGGACTTAAAAACAATTTAATAAAATTGCATTTTTTTAGTTGGATCATATACATATTGAGTCATTTATAATAGTTAATGTAACAATTTTCTAATTTATTAATAGTTCGTGCACCAAAATATTTGTTACTTTTTTAAAAATTAGTCTTTTGATTCTGTCAAGTTAAAAATGTATGCTTTTGTTAGGTTCGATTGGGGATAAGCATTGAACTACAATAGCTCGGTTCTTAAAATATTGAACGTCGAGAAATTAAATAAAGTTTGTTATTCAAACCAAGCGGAAGACACTCAAAACAATCACTCTATAACTGATTATACATTTTATAAAATATTTAAAAGATATGCAAGTTGAATTTATAAAAATGGTTTATGTTGAATCATTTTATCAAACACATTTGTATCCAATATTTTGATATTTGAAATACACATAAAATACTGTAAAATGACGAAACACAAATTTGTTTATGGATATTCGAGATTAATAAGTCATATGTCACTCCTTCTTTCATCTAGGAAGATATCATAAGAAGACTTTGATTTATACAGTTCTTTGTACAAACTCAATTCGACCTAGGACTTATTCATTGCTTATTCGAAACTTCTAGCATACTCTCGATTGTATCTCGCAACCTTACAATCCATATATTATTTAATCTCTCTTATGTCAAGATTACAAACACAATATTTAATGTATTTTTGTAAAGACTATCACTCAACTAAACTTGAAGTTTAACTCTCATGTATGTGTGTGAGTGATTACGTGCGATGATTTAATTCATTATATTGTGTTTCTCAAACGTATCCTCACACTCTATTATTGGGTTCACTCTCATTCTAGCTAGTTCTCTTCAATTAAGTTGATCATGCTTTAAACTTCCATCAAAAGCTCTTGTTTGATCTTCAAGATGTGGTATTTATAGCCTCCAATAATGATATAGTCATTAGATACAAAAATATAACTATTTGGAAAGATCTGGACTGCTTCTGTAATTAGAACAGTCAAATCCACCTTGCATGACGTTTTTCCCTAGCCTTGGTGATTTTGAGCCTTGCTATCAATTCCATCAAAAGCTATTGTTTAATCTTTAATATGTATTTATAACCTCCAATATTAGATACAAAAATATGACTGTTTGAGAAGGTTATGGATAGTTTCTAACATTAAAACAATCGAATTTGCTTTGCATGACGTTTTTCCCAAGCCCTGCTGATTTTGAGCCTTACTGTCAATTAGGCTCGTCGGTTAGGCCGATCAATCAGGTAGGCTTGTTTCAATTAGGTCGAGCATTGGTGATTTCATCTTGTGTAGAAAACGACAACTTATTCACAGTTTATCAGCTTCTTAAATTCCGATTCAGGCTTCCACATCATTTTAGCTTCGTAACGCATACTATATTGTTCCAATCCGATAACCGAGTTTATCAGGCTGAACAAAATACCACAATTGCCGATGTCCAACTAATGGTTGTTTTTATTACAATAAGTTTGATTTTACAACCATCAGCTTGCCTATATAAAATTCAATTTAACCCAATGGAAGAGAAATACGAATTGTATAAAATTGAGTTTTTAAATAGTCGTTTTGGCATCTAGTTATTTGCATCACCAAATTATGAGATATCATCAAAACAATACAACTCGTCAGATTTTCGGATTGGCTAAATTAGAGTTCCAGCCTGCAACTTCACATTTGATTAAATATGTTATAAATATAATAAAAAAATTTATCATCGAAATCAAGATTGCTAATATTTATAAACCGAATAATTTTAAAAATTTGATGATCACAAAGCTTGGATAAAAATCATTTCGATTAACATACTTTCCCCATTTTGTGTGAATCAAAAATATTGTTTTTAAAACAAATTAAACACAAAATTTATCTCACCGTCAAAATTTAAATTTAATCTTCTTCTTAAAATTATAATGAGTTATCTCCTTATATTTTGAAAGTTTGAAATTTATAAAAATAAAGAGATGACTAACCAAATTTCTCCATAACTTATTTTCTGCTTCAGCATGCATGATCTGATTTTAATGAATAAACTTCTTTTCCTCGTGCATGAACAAACTTAAAATTTTATATCAACGTGATCTTCTATGAGTGTAGTTTGCAATGCAAAAAACGTTTCGTCATTTGAGCAATCAAGCAAGGAGTTATGAAATTTTTTCTAAAGTTGGTGCAAGCTGTCCGAAAATCTCAATTATGCATGTGTGTGTGTGTGTTAGAAAAATATGAAAATAATTTTAAGGTAAAATCAGTTTCAAATGCTTTTCAAGAACAACTCGCTCTGATACTAATTGTTATGATCGATTGGAGGACAATCATTGATCTACAATATCTCGATTCTTGAAATATTGAACATCGAAATATAAAATCTAGTTTGGTTTTCAAACCAAATAGAAAACACTTAGAATAACTCATCTATAACTGATTATACATTTTGTAAAACATTTAAAAGAAATGCAAGTTGAATTTTTATTGAAGCATTTTATCAAACGCTTTGTAAACAATATATTGGTATTTGAAAGACAAATAAAATGCTTCAAATACGCATATTTAAACAGCAAAAATGATTAAATGCAATAAAACAAAAAAACACAAATTTGTTTATGGATGTTTGAGATTAATAACTCCTACATCCTCTTCTTCCACCCAAGATGGTATCGCAAGAAAACTTTGATTTATACAACTCTTTATACAAATCACTTCGACTTAGAACTTATTCATTGCCTAATCGAAACTCCTAACACACTCTCGATTGTAGGTCACAACTTCACAATCTGCATAATGCTAAATGACTCTGATGTCAAGACTACAAACACAATTTTTAATGTCTTTGTGTAAGACTATCACTCAATTAAATTTTAAAACTCAACTCTCATTTATATGTTTGAGGATTTAATCCATTGCATAGTGTTTCTCAAATGTATCTCCGCACTCTATTCTTGAGCTTGCTCTAATTCTTGATAGTTTTTTTTTCAATTAATTTGCTCATACTTTGAATCCTTATCCAAAACTCTTGTTTGATATTCAAGATGTTGTATTTATAGCCTCTGAGAATGATATATGCATTAGATACAAGAATATGATTGTTCGAGAATGTTTTGGACACTAAAGCAGTCAAATCCGCCTCGCATAATGTTTTTCCCGAGCCCTTTTGATTTTGAGCCTTGCTGACAGTTAGGCTTGTCAGCTAGGCTCATTTCAGTTAGATCGAGACTTGGTGATTCGAGGTTCGAGCCTTGTCGATTTCATATTGTTGTCGAACCAACAATTTCATCACAATTTAGCATCTTCTTAAACTCTTATTCAAACTTCAACTTGTGATGATGATATTATCATCGTCTTATCTTCGTGGCACATACTTAATCGTTCCATTCTGATAATCGAGCCGATCAGGCTGACAAAAATATTGTAACTGTTCATATCCAACTGATAACTTTTTTTTATTATAATAAGTTTAATCTTGCAACCATCAGTTTGCCTAGATAACATTCGACTTAGCCTAACTGACTATAAATACGACTTCTAGCAGATTGACTTTTGTGATAATTTGTTTTAGAGGCTGGCCATTTTCATCACCGAATTATGAGATATCATCAAAATATTTCAACTTGCCAGATTTTTAGTTTGGCTAATTCAAGTTTCAGCTTCAAACTTGAGTTGACAACTTTAAACTTGATTAAATATGTCAAAAAAACAAAAAAATTTGTTAACATCAAAATCATCAGTGTTTCTAAACCCAACATCTTTAAACCATATTATCACATATCATCATCAATTTCTCATCCTATTTTATTCTCCCACTATCAAATCGTCAAATTGTCTAAGGTAATCTCGTTTATCTTCATTTCTTTTTTTAAAAAATTATTTTATAAACATGTTTTTGTATTTTTTTTTCTCCTCTGTATTGAAATGATACGATGATTTGTAAAAATTTATGTTAATTTATTAAATATTATAGAGGTATGTCACGCAAAGCCGATTGGGTTACAAAAGGCTCATTTCTATCGTGGGTGTTAATGAATATTTTAGTTTATTTACACGAATCGAAAAAAGTTAGACCCGATGTCCCAAATTTTGTACTTTTATTATCTGAAGTAGTTGAATATATGAGTGGATCAGTGGCTTCTGAGGGTAATTAAACTTTATTATATACGACTTTCTTCTAAAAACAATAAATTTTGAAGAAAGACATAATTTGAATAAATATTTCCATATCTACATAGCATACCTACAAAATAAACAGTGGATGGAAAAACAAAAAACAAAACTTGAAGATTACGCTAGAAAAATCCAAAATACTATGAATTTGACAAGCCAATTCCAAATTTTTAATAAATTTGTTTTCTACTTTCCTAAATAGTTTATGAATAAAACCGATTCGAATATTTGGCTAGCCAGTTTTTTTACCTTTTGAATAAAGCTCAACGAATCCCTCTAGCAAGTTGTAGTAATAGAATTGGGATGGCGAATTGAGGGAATTATTTTTCCAAATTTAACCCAATATAGAATAAAACATGGCTCCACATCATGTTTATTTTATGTTCGCATTTCAGCATACATATCATGTGTATAAATTAATTGATCAATACTTAAATTTTTTCAGGTTGAATTTGAATTTGGATTTGGATTAATGTATTTCAAATATATAGATTTCAAATACATTCAAATAAACAAGACCATAAAGTTCAAATTCACTCATTGCACGTTTATATAGTGTTTAATATTAATTAGGATGGATTTCAAGTTCACCCGTAATATTGACATTTGAAATTGTGTAAATAAATAAGGTTTTGATTGATTTTATCTTATTTTGCCCAGTTTTCATAATTAGCAGAATTTATTTTAAAAAAAACTGAGAGCAAAAATTAAAACACGAGCAATTTTAACCTAGTTCGGTCTAACAGACCTACGTCTACAGGGTCACGCTCAGATTGAGATGACAATTTTCCTTATGGGTTTGAGGTCCTACGAGGAAAACCCGAGATGAGTCGAGAAAAATCCCCGAAATAAATCGAGGGCTGGTTTCTTCTCATCCCCAAACCCGTCCCGAGGTCCCCGATAATAATATCATTACTACTACTAATAATAATGATTTTTTCTAATAATTAAAAAAACTAAAGTTCATAACATTCAAATCTCGTTCATGATCGAATTCATCACCTCGTGATAATTATGTCATTTCATCTTTTTTGTTTATTAAAACTACGAATTACAAAAGTTTGAATTGTTTAAGTAATATTAGTATTTATACATGTAATTAGATTAGTGCATCAATATTTTCAAAGTGATTTTGAAGAATTTTTTAGTTAGTTCAACCGATATTTGAAGAGGTTATGAAGAAAGTGATTTAATCCACGCCAGGTTGGGGATGACGATAACAAATTTGGCTCACCTCATGATCATTTCTAGATTATTTGAAGCGATGACGAGGATGAAAATTCAACTTCCGAAAAGTACAGATGAAAATGTTCAAACTAATTAGATAAAAGCGGATATGGATCCTGATGGGACCTAATCCCAACAGGGATTAGATGAGAAATTTCCGATTAGAAAAAAAACTTGGATTGAGGCTAGGAAGTGGAAGACATCTCCGTCACGCCCTGCCCCATCCCATTGTCATCTATATGCTAAGACATTAAATAAATTCACTAAACCTCAAATGTTACACTCATACAAGGACTTAAACAATTAAAAGACTCATTATTTTCTTATGACTTATTTATGATAAAAATTGTAATGCCCGAGATTTTATCGTGTTAATCGAAAAGGATTAATGGATTAATTGATTAATTGATGTGATTATAGAAGGGTCACGACGAGACTAGAATTGGAAAGTCATGATGATTGCATATGTGACTGACAGTAGACTTCGCGCACATGCGTGGCAGGGAGGCGCGCATATGCGCGAGAGACCAAGTGCGAAGGCAGAGGACCTCGCGCATATGCGCGAGACAGAGCGCGCATATGCGCGAGGGGGTGAGATGCACAAGTGACATTTCCAGAGAATGTGGCGCACATGAGAGAAAGACGAACGCGCATATGCGCGAGAAGCCAAGCGCCATGTCCAGAGAACCTAGCGCATATGCGCCGAGGGAAGGCGCGCATATGCGCGAGAGCTGCCGAGATACACGCGCCGAGACATATGGTCTCGCGCATATGCGCTGAGTGATGTCGCGCATATGCGCGAGACGTGCTGCGTGAAGGATTATGCCACGTTCCTTAGCCATGCAATTGATATATATAAAAGTTGCATTCCTTCAATTCCATGGCGAGGAAATCGAGAGAAGCTCCGGGGAGACTGGCCAAAAATCCTTACGCCTTTTATTGTCAAAATTTGAAGTTTATGAAAGATCCGTCCGTCCGATTTTGAATCCGACTTCAGTACTGTGTTCCTATCGACGCAGGCTACAACTTGGCGTAAGTTTTGTTACGTTTAGACATGATTTGAAATTATGATATTGTCAGAATCAAATAAGAATCATATATGGTGTTTCTGATACAGTAGACATCGTATAATTGAAATCAGATCGAAGAACGGACGGTGTATGTAATTATTATGATTTTCAGAACTGATATGATCGAGATTGTACAGATTTGAGACTATTGTCTGTTATCGTTGAGATTATGAGTTATACCGATATCGATTATGAGTTCTGGTATTATATCTGCGATGTTGAGATTGACGGGGTCATTGAGATTGTATTATTATGCCGTCGAAACATCAGTAGATCGATATTGATCAGATTCAGTATTGATTGAGACTGTATCGTTGTATCGTGGATATTGATCAGATTATATCTTGATTTGAGTATTGATCAGAACAGGTTTGAACTGAGTTATATACTGATATTGTATCTATTCGATATTGTCATTTCCAGATTTGGGTATGGACAAAGTTGAATTCGAGACTTCGTCTTCGTCAGATCGAGAAGATAAAGGTATAAATCAATGTGAATCGGGAGATCGACTTAAGTCAGATTGGACTTGAGTTTCCCTAAATCACATACTTGTATGTTATCGCTTTTCATACATTTATATCGTTTGAATGAATATGCTTTGTGTATTGATTTATAGAAAAGCATAGAGTAGTAGATAGCTATTGAGTGAGAGTCACTGACAGAAGGGCCAGATTAGGACAGAGTTGTTAATGGCCCATTGCACATTGTCAGAGTTAGAGTTTAGGTAGATATACCTAGTCTTTGGCAGAACAGCCAAGACACCGGACGTTTGGTCATATCGATGTGCTTAGAAGAAGAGCGACTTCTATTGTAGATAATCGATATAGAGAGGACCAAAGTCCGTAAATAAGAACGTACCGCCACCACGATCGGGAAAGTAGGTGGGAGATTGTTGCGTTCTTATTCAGATCGGGATCCCTAGATTAGAAATGAGTCGAGTTTGAGTCTGAGAGTCACAGAGTGTGATTCCTTATTTGATATTGAATTATGTTCCTGATTTTGGTACTTGTTTAGAGTATTGATTCATGTTTTGATTGAGATACATGTATGTATATCTGATGCATGCTTTTATATTGTTTATATGACTGCATGTATACTTGGTTTATACTGGGAATGTAATTCTCACCGGAGTTATCCGGCTGTTGTCTTGTTTGTATGTGTGCATGACAACAGGTGGGACAGGATCAGGGTCAAGAAGAGAACGAGACAGGACTAGTTAGCGTGGAGATCCGGGCTCAGAATTAAATTAGGATTCAACACTGATATGTATTTGGACCTAGTTGAATTATTATAGACAATACAAGATTTGTATGTTTATGTTTGATATGTATTTCAGATTGAATTACATTACGTTTCCGCTTTGTATTTTTTAAAAAAAATTTAGACCCTATTTATTATCATCGATTAAATTGTCCCAATGATGATTAAGAATATGATTAGCGTCCGGGTCCCCACAAAAATGTTCAGTAGACTCTACTTTGATAAGCAACACGCGTCTTCAACTTCGCTCCAATCAAACTCCATTTGAGATTGTAGATTGTTTTCTCTCGATAATGTCATATTCCTCTACCAAGAAATGAGTCACGAGGCTTAAATGTGTTTGGTACTACAAGCAAACTAAACTCTCAAACCAGATAAATATAGTATTACTGTCAAAACCTTGTTGCATTAGATGTCGTGACACACAATGAACTATACGTGTTTTCTTATTATTTCAAGTTGTGCGACCAACCGATGCTTTCACAACATACTATATACTCTATGCAATAAATATCGCCATCTCCCGATATCTCATATTTTTCTTCCGAAAAATGTCCAAATGAATGTAGTGCATAAAAGCAACAACCTACAAATCAACTCTGAAAAATTTGACAATAAAAGCCCATTAGCCTCCCTCGACCACATGTGGATACGCTCGAATACCCCCTTGCATTATATATTTCAAAATAGAATAATTCTTTCCAAAATCATATTTTTTTCATATATTTAAGATAATATATTGAAACATCTTCTTCATATCTTCAGCAAATCGCATATCAAACAAATATCTTCTTCAATTATATATTCAATATCTCAAAACAATATTTTTTTAATTTTTTTACAAAATAAATCACAAAAACTAAGCCAACAAAAATGTCATGTATGGATTTAATATTAGATATATTGTTTCATTGTTAATAATAAAATTACAATCGAAATCCACGAATTTTAAATATATATCCTGACATGCAAATAGTTGGTTTTAAATATATATATGCTAGATTTCTAAAATTTAAAATTCATCCAAAATTGATACGATCTCTCTTCTATTGCCGGGACAGAGCACCGATAAATTAATTTAAGCAACTCACAATGTATAGAGTAAAAATTGTTTATCTTCCAGATTTACGAGAATATCTACCTTGAATTTCGTACCACCTCTGCCGCACACAAATATACTGATGTACAAATTATGTCGCAGAAAATTAAGGAACATGATTAAAGATTGCCCGATGATTGTGTTGACGAGAGGGTAATCAAAGACAAAGATGACAGTGACGAGCACGGCGTGGCCGTCGAGCCATCGGGCGAATTCCTACACAATGGGCAACTCCCATTAACCTTCAGCCACTCATCTATGCAGTCAACGTGAAAATAATGGTTGCATTCCGGGATGCTCCTTACTGTATCTTTGGGTTGGTACTCCGAAAGACAAATCGGGCAAGTCCCATCACTTGGCTCGGGTAGCTGACGGCTTTCACCTAGCACTGCCTTTGGGTATGACTCGATTGTGGGCTTGTCCAGGCCATTGGTGACGAGTCGTCCATCAGGAACTGTAACCGTAGGGAGCTCGGAATTTAGACTTCGCCTGAGGCATAATAACTTAATGAGGCCACAAGTGTGACATACAAGCCCGACAATGCACACTAGTCCCGGTATTCCAACTCCGATTATAAGACCATATTTTGCTCTTCTTGAAATACCTGCCGTGTTTCGTCGTTTGAGTTTACAAAGAAAACTTCGATCACCTTTCCCATTATTGTTTGAATGTTAGTTTGTCACGTAATGAAAAGTGAACAGAGATTCCCGAGACATGGACGAACGAGACATTGGGAATCAAAGGGCTAAAGTCACAGTGGGTCACACTGTGAAAACGAAAGATAAATTCCCATGGTCCCCACTTCATTTGAAATTAAACAAGTCGGCAGCGACTTAGATGTCGCATTAATTTTTCACATATTTATACTCATTTCGTCCACAAATTTTTTCAACAAGTAAACGCCGACGTAGCCGGTCACCAAGCAAGTGCATTTATTTATTATTTTTTATAATTTTGAAAGAAGGTTCATTATATAATGTGAATTATTAAAGTATTTTCTAATTATTACAAAAAATTTCAGGTAAATTTTACGTGGCACTCATTTTGGGGGATAAGCAGCGAACGACTATGATAAACTATGTCTGCTTCAGTGCGACATAGACTTCATTTCTTCTCGAATTAAATGTGAAATTGCTCAGGTTGATATTCTTAAAAAAACTTGAAATTTTTGATTTTTTTTTTTTGTATTGGTATACCATATTATTACTTCTATTAACAATAGTCTAATTGCACTAATTTTTTTTTTTAATGTAAAGTCTATAAGAAATAAAATATTTAAAAAATATTAATAGATTATCCTCTAATTTTTAAAGTCAAACGCACCTATGTATAAAAACAATACATCTTTATTAACTATGAAATCTGATTTTTAAAAGTAAGAGATTTAAAATACTAATAATTTTAAATATGGTTTTATTAAAATAATAATAATCATCCGGATATTATGCAATTAGCCATTTGAATCCAGAAAATAATTAATTTATCACTTACCAGATTAATTTACAAAACACATTATTAAACTTGACATAATTGCAAGCAAAAATTGGATAAATAATAAAGTAATCACACTCACCAGAACTTCTAGCTCGCTCGTGACAACCGATTCCAAGACTCGAATCATCCTTGAACCCGCAAACCCAACCCTGTTTCTCACAGTAGGAGCACGCTGGATCACTCCAGAGAAGATCAATTTCCTCCAGCGAATCCATTGCACTTGCCAAGTTCGCTGGAACCAAAACGTTCGCGATCCGCCGACATATCGGCGGCACATCTTCTGTAGAAAGTAAGTTCGTCGCAAGGACTGTGAAGTTACTCCCGCTAAGGCAAGGAATCGGCCTGTAACCAAACGCTGACGCGTACGCCATGATCTCCTCCCAACTAGAGCAGTTCAGAAAAGCATAGTTTCTTACATGAGCTCCACGGAAAGGCGAACCCGATAGGTTGAAATTCAGGATCCCACTTGGGAGGCACGAACCCGTATAGCTCATGGAGAGGATTTGGGAACTGTAGTCTATGGAGTTCACTCTGAATTCGCCGGACACTGGGAGTTTGAGTATCGTTTCTTTTTTGCTGTTGCAGGAAAGTTCGAAACCCGGGTACCCGCACCGGACTGGTTTCCGGGTCGTTATCCGGAAAGGAAACCGTACTTGGGGTCCGAGATTGCCGCCGCATGATTCCGGTTTGCATGAATTGGCAGATTGAGTCGAAATGGAGAAGAAAATTAAGATGGAGGATGAGAATAAGAGAAATTGGATTATAATTTCCATCAATTTTACCCTTTTTGAAAAATGTAAAGTT
This sequence comes from Primulina huaijiensis, assembly GCF_012295235.1. Classification (NCBI taxonomy): domain Eukaryota; kingdom Viridiplantae; phylum Streptophyta; class Magnoliopsida; order Lamiales; family Gesneriaceae; genus Primulina; species Primulina huaijiensis. The sequence continues at coordinate 4,905,020 of NC_133312.1, read as the reverse complement.
GAATATTTGGGCTGTTGGTCTTATTATACCAACATAATGACGTTGAATAATGCAACTATACCAGTGCGTCGGATCGGAACCACATATTGCAAATATATTTTTTAAAAATATTTATAATTTTTATTATTATTTTATGCTTGAATATTGAAATTTTATTTTTTTCATGTAATTTTTAAAACAATATTATTATTTTTTGAATTTGAATGTGACATTTTTAAAAAATAAAAGTTTAGGTCTTGAAGAACCAAAAATGGTTTTTACTTATTATCGACCATTCTTTTTTTACATACACGAATCTTTATATGTGAAATATGTCAATCATACCGATATTCACAATGAAAAATAATAATCTTAGCATAAAAAATGATATTTTTTAATGGATGACTCAAATAAGAGATCTGTCTCACAAAATACGACCCGTGAGATCGTTTCACACGAGTTTTTGCCACTTAGAAAATAGAGATTGAAGAAGCAAAAGTTTTTTTTAAAAAAAAAAATTAGGGGAGCAAAAACAAATAGTAAAAAAATGTGAAAAAATATAATTAATTTTAGACTCCTACTCAATGGTCACACCCACTCACCCCTCTCGACTCCGTCTCTGTCTGCATGTTATATATGTGTATCACAGTAAAATTTGTTAAGTACAATTTTAAGTTCAGAATTTATTACAAATTCTATGCAAAATATAACATTTATGCGTGCGATGGATTCCCGATATGAATTATGTTTCATTGTCTCTTGAGTTACTTTCATTCACAAGAAGCGACTTCTTTCTGTTATCTTTGATATAATTTCGACGAATTAATTAAGTGTGTCTGATATTAGCTTTTTTCATTAATTAGTGATACATTTTATGAGTTATAAGTTTTTGTTATTATGGGGATGATAACTTAAGTAATCGAATGTGTGATTCATAGACAGTTACTCAATTTATTTTGATTTATTATTGAGTATGATTTTATTAGGATAAAAAAAATTAGATCATAAAATTTTCTTAAAACATTTATCTTTATTTCAATTTTAATAGTCACAAGAAATAAAATAAATAATTTTATATCAAGTTTGCTTCGAATCCTTATTACATATCAAGTAAATTGTTCGGATGTGATAATTGTCTTTGTTATAAGAGTAATCAAAATGTAATACTCGTATTGTTATACGGTTATCAGTTATAATTTTTGGTAAAATGACACCGTTTGATTCAACAATTTGTATCATGTTCAAAGTCATGTGTTGGATTATCATGGATTGCAAAGAGTATATTGAGATAATAATTGATGAAATGTAATAATTGATTATATTGAGAGAACAATCAAACTGTGATGGTCGGGTCGTTGTTCAATTTAAAAATTAGAATTACACAATTAACAATAATTATAATTTTTTATAAAACGACAAATATTTAAACCATTTTTTTTAGGGGCAACAACAGTACGTCAGTGGTCACAAAATATCATTTGGAAGGTGTGATAGTGTTTAGTTAGGCTTTTGATGCGATTAAATCGAAAATATTTGTTAAATATAAATTTACTGTATTTTTAATATAAGATTAAAATAGTTTTTGGTCATAAATAAATTTTAAAAAGTTACTTCGATATTTAAGTAGAAGATAAATTTGTAGTGATTATTATATAAATAAAAAAATAAAAAGTGAAAAGACTTGATGATCATTGATGGTCAGTACGAAAGAAGTGGAGAGAACAATAATTGTGCTGGGTGACTTTAATACTCTGCTCGCGGGCCTCTTTGGATGGTAATGGTATTATTCGATATTAGTTCGGGTATCTTCTCGAATCCCATGGGTTGGGTTTGGTGACTTTAATAATATCTTTAATCCGGAAGAAAAATTACATGGTTTATCAATCTCTGATCATGAGATTAGCGAACATGTGATTGTTGCTCTCTTTGTGGCTTTGCGGACTTGAACTCTATGGGTTGTTTCTATACTTTGTCTAATTCTTGAGCGAGCTCCAAGTTAGATCAGGCCCTTGTTAATGATCTATGGTGGATATCGGATTTTCCTTCATTCGTTGAGTTCCTTGTTTTGGGATGCTTGTCAGGTCATTTTCCTTGTATGGTTTCACTTTTAAGTTCTTCAACATATGGACACAAGATGATCACTTTCTCTCCATGGTCTCAAGTGTATGGTTCACCATTGTTAGAGGTATGCACCAATTCATCCTTTGTTCGAAACTTAAATTATTGAGGCATGAACTTGAGAAATTGAAAGAGGCTCATTTCTCGCACTTCTATCACTGTTCTCTGTTCTAGCCACGGAAGCAAGCCTTTATTAGAATCGGCCAAATGGGTTGCTTTAATCAAACATTAGCCGACTCGGTTTATCTTAGTTATCTTGCCAACTTGAGACAATCTGTTTGGTCACTTTCGAATGTCGAGAATGCTTTCTTTGCCCAAAAAGCTAAGTGCAATTGTATTTTGAACGAGGATCGTTGTACTAGGTTTTTTTTCATGATCTTTCTAGAAAGAATGCTAAATGTAATGCTATTTCTTCTCTTATGCTTGATGATGGTTCGAATGTCATGGATAATAAACAAATTTTTGGGCTATTTGTTGACCTTTATTCTTCTTTATTGGGAGCCTTTCTGTCTTGTGATGCTGTTGATTTATCGGTTGTACACTTTGTCCCTTGTTTGGACGATAAGCAACTTGATTTCCTCTTGTCTCCGATTATTTTTGATGAAATTCATGTTGGTTTGTTTGATATCGGTGATAATAAAGCCCTGGGGCTTCATGGTTTTAATACAAAATCTTTTAAGGTTTCTTGGGATATTATTTAGGATGCCTTTTTCTCATCGGTTATGGAATTCCCCTCTTCTCTTTATTTATTGAAATTACTGAACCGCTCGGCTATTGCGCTTGTTCCAAAGTCCTCTCATGCTTCTCCTGTGAAAGATTGTCGGCCGATCTCATGTTGTAATGTTATGTGCAAAGTTACTACGAAGATTATTGCGGCTAAAATTTCGGTGGTGCTTGCTTTTAATATTAACATGGCTCAGGTTGGTTTCATCAGTGGGCCTCTTATCTATGATGTTATTCACCTGGCGCAAGAATTGCTTCGGAATTGTTGTAAACGGATCTATCCTCATTGCATTTTTAAAATTGTTCTTCGGAAGGCTTTTGACTCGGTGAGTTTATTAGCTTTAACTAACATATCACTTAGTCAGTTAATTATTAGTTAGCATAGCAATTAGTGTTAATTGTTCTGTTAGTTGGTTAACAAGCGGAATAGAGCTGATGTATATACATGTTGTTAGAGTTCGTTCCTTATCTGTTGATCTTTCTTGGATTTGCTAACTGCTCACGCATGCATGCCCCAGATTACTCACGCCTCATGCAACTGAAGAAAATGCAAAAGTATTTACGTGGTTCGGCGGAATTCGCCTACATCCACGGGAGGGCAACCAAAATTGTATTGATCAAAGATGGATTACAATTACAGAGCCTTTGATACCCAAGAATACAAAAGAAAAGAAGCTAAAATACTCTCAACAATGGAGTTCCTCCCTCTCTTCTCTCTCTCGGTCCTCTGTATTTCTTTTGTGAGTCTGTGTAGTGTGTTTCCGTGTTCTCTCTTTCCTTTTATTTTACCACATTGACTTCCATCGGTTGATTCCCAAGTTTGTTTCCCCTTGGTA